>NW_028327175.1:16847272-17154545 GCF_987537825.1 Furipterus horrens
GTTTATAATCTTTTTTGAAAGAATATATTAAAAGTTGCTGAGTTTCCACCACCTGTTCCTGACAGCTATTTTAGTGTAAGTAATACATCACAGGGGTGATGGCAATCTGATGATGTATTGGAACTATACATCACTGTGGTGACGGCGCTTTAATGACAGATGAGTAATACATCTTCAGGTAAAGCTCTCAAATATAGGCCAGCCTGGAAAATAGAGTTTCCGGGAGAAGAAAACATCTTATCAACTTTATAAAAGAATGCATGTAATAAAACACAGTTTGCTAAATTAGAGGGCTGTAAGTCTGGGTGCAAAAAATGAGACGTCTTTCAATGTTCATAACTTTTTTTCTTAATGTGTTTATTGCAAGTCAAAAATATATTTTCATTAAAAATTGTTCCTACTTACTTCTGTCTTTTTAGACTTTATTTAGCCTTCTCTCAACCTGTAGAATTTAGTATTTTTTTATTAGAACTATAAGAAAGTTCCTTTTAGCTTAAACTGTTCATTGGAATTCTTCTTACTAATAAAAACTCCTTAACTCCATACCAATGGGAATAGTATCTGTCAACTTATTTCTACTTTTTTGATGTTTAATAAACTGGTCAAAAACATGTCTACTTGGTTTTTTTTAAGAACTTAAATTTTTTTTCTATCTTTATATAGTATGGAAAGCAAAATTTTGTCTATTATACTCATTAATGGAAATAATCTTTGAAAAAGAATATAATAATATTCTACATTTTTAAAGATTATTATCTTCTATCTACATTAAAAAGTAAAATAATATTCACATTATAAAATATTTAAAATTATCGATGAATTATATATTTAATTTTGATACAGTAAAAAAATTAAATGCATATTTGTAAATTATATATGTAAATTATGTAATAACAGAAATACCTGATTATATTTAACAGGATGTGATAAAGGTAATAAAGTGTTGTTTAAACAAAACATTATGAACAGATAAGAAGGAAAATGAGAGTTATGATGTTAGATACCTCAATCTGTGTGACATGTTAGGAAAGTTCACTGTCCCACACTGTGACTTTTACCCCAGGTTTGCTTTTGTGATTATTAACACATGGTAATTACACAAAGGGAAAACTAAGAGCGGATGAATCTGTTAAACTGTTATAGAAAAATTCATAACTGTGGTCTAGAATTAGACAATAAACTTGGCTTTTTTATTTCTTTCTAACTTAGGTCTAAAGGTTACATATAAATTTTTACTCTCTGGTAAACTGCTCCTGAAAAGGAGAAAACATATTCAAAAAATGTGTAGAAACTGAAACACAGTGTTAGCTAAGTTCTCTTAAAATAAAAAAAGTAGAAGTAAGAAGTGGTAAATGGCCTGTGTTAGGAAAATCAGAAATACAGTCTTTTGTGGCAGTCAGACCCAGATTTCCAGACCAAATCTGAGACATCTTTGCTGGGTGACGATGGCGTGATACTGAACTATGTGAATCTCAAGCTGGTCTCCCACTGCACTTGAAGACATTATGACACTATGTTACAGAAACAGGGGAGTCCAAAAACAAACCCCAGAGTTTGCGGCTGGGAGATAGGGAGCAGGAAGCAGCTTTCAGGAAGCCCTTGCATGCCTGGAGCTAGTGGCTGGAAACATTGTTGCAAAGATCTGCTTTACTTCTAAGACTCAGGAAAATGGGAGGGATCTTGGACTGTGGGCTGGTAGGGAAGAAGCAGACAGAGTCTATCTAGGGTTCTGTGAATGGTCAGAACGGTTTGCAACATTCACTGCGTGAGAGGAGGCAGGGAGGAAGAGAAGCAGCTGCGGACATATTTTGGGCTGGCTCTGGCTCTAAGAGGCTCTCTCTCTCAGGGTCTCTCTGGCCCTCATGCCCTCACTCTCTGTTTCTTGTGGGCTCCCTCCATCTGGCTTGGAGAAGGGATCTCCAGGCTACTTTAAGAAGAGGCTCTTGCCAGGCTGTTTTGAGAAGGAGAGGAGATCCATGCGGTTTGCAGGAAGAAGGCAGTTTACAAGGAGGCTGAGAATCCCGGCGGTCCTGCATTGAGAGCTGGAGGGCACCACAGCACAGAAAGGACCTCCCCAATCGGAACTGAGTGATTGGCAGCTACTGGTAAAGCTGAACCGTGCCTAGGAAGTAGGGAAATGGTGTTTCTGACCTTCCTAAGACTGGCCAGGTCTGGGAGGGGGAGGCAGGACTTTGCGTAAATAAACAATTCTTTTTCTTCTCACCAAACTCTGGTATTAAGAGTTACAATTCTGGCAGCAGGCAATCGGGCCCCTAACTAAACAGCCCATGGGTTCTGTTTCAATCGGAGCAGCCCAGGGGTTCTGTTACAACTAGAGGGCAACCAGGGATGTGCCAGCATCTTATTTTTGACATTGGCCCTGTAATGCTGTATTCTGACTTTTGGAGATTTTATATGTACAGTGCATTTAATGACATAGCAAAGTTGATTTGTCTTCTGTCGAAACTCCTTATCTCACTATAGATTTGAAACAGGTAGTCTAAGAAATCACTGTCATTCAAAATTTACAAAATTAAACTCTCCACACACTCTCCTTAAAATTACTTATGAAAAATCTAAAACAGCATAACCCCAGCAACAATTTTATTTTTTATACTTCTTATACAAAGACTTTTATTTAATTATATATGCTACTGATTACCTATAGATGATTCTCCAAACATGAGAAAAAACAATTATTGCCATTCACCTGTTACCTAGTTTAGGAAAGAGCCAATTTTGGTGAAAATCAACCTGTAAATAAATTAAAACTTATGCATCTTCTTAATAGTTTTTCTGTTTTTTATGTTCAATAGATTAATATATTTGGTAACACTATTTTCAAATATTTTGTAAATAAATGTTTGTTTAATTTAATAGGAACTTTTAAACTGAACTAATATTCATGGATACGTACATTCAATGTCATATGATCCAAGATACTTAGTAAATAGAGCTATACTTCTGAGACAGAATATTAACATTGAACATCACAAATAGCAAGCATCTCCCTATGGATGAAATGAAAAGATATGAAGGTGGTTGTTTGTATCAGTGACTATTGTTTCCTTTATAATAATATGAATTGAAAAGAAATGTGTTAATTTACCTTGAAAGGAAGATATGCACTTACATTCAAAAGATTTATTTGTTGTCAGATAATGTTTCCTTTAACAAGTGTTTAATTTAGATTCATTTGTTAAAATAATGGCTTCTTGGTAGCTGCATGTGTGTGGATAAGAAGTAAAAAGAAATCAGTAACCTTGAATTAAACTGATGTAAAAAATATTTATTCATAGTTTGTTATGATTTAAGTTGTCTGTTATGATTCTTCAAAATGCCATTGTGATTCTTCTTTTCTGTTAGCTACCAATGGAATCATTATTTACCTTCAATGAATCAATTTTAATAGTTACTAGATACTTATTCAAAAACTGCAGATTAGATTCCTCCCCCTATTTACATGTATGTTTAGTCAAAGGAATTTGCTACTGGCATTTATTTTTAGTGGGGAAAAAAGATGTAATTTACTGTTTTTTAATTTTTTTTTTTTAGAGTTACTGTTTCTAGAAACTATGGTTACATGCACAAAACAATTGAATTGTTTTTAATTGTGTAGACTAACAAAACTAGCTTTCAGGCAAATTATCAAATATATAATATAGTTAAACATAATCCATAGGGATAGGAAAAAAAGTTAACCAGACAACTACTGTCTTAGTAGGATTTGTAGCATAGGAAGAAACTTCTTTAGAAAATAGTTTGTACTCTATACAAATATTATTTGTTTTAAAAATACTGTGTTAATAATTTTAATATTTTGCAAAAGATTATCCTTAGAAAAATATAGCTAGAGATACATAAACCTTTTAACCTATTAGCATATTTATTAGAAAAATGTCTTTAAGAAAAATATATATTTTAAGTTCTTTCTACTCCAAGTTTTGGGCATTATTTTAAGTGGCAAATCCATCACTTTTTTTTGCTTATTACATAGAAACTATGAAACAGAACATGACATTTTAGTTTACATATATATAATAAAGAAATATTTCTTTTTATATATATACTTAAAATATCTTTATCTTATGTATATTTAAATTTAATAACTTGAAATTGTTTTTTGTAGCAACATTCTTTTAATCTAGATTATACTACTTAATACACTCCATTATTGTCAATAGGAAATAATACTAAGCAACCACTTGTAGTAAAACATACCTGTGTGCTTCAGTATGGTAGTCACAGCTAAATGTGTCTATTGAGCAATTGAAATGTAACTAGGCATAATTGAGGTGTACTGTAAATGTAAAATGCACACCGAATGGGTAATATTAGGTATAAAAATATAAAAAAAATATCTTAGGAATACCTTTTTATGTTAATGACATGTTGAAATAATAATGTTTGAAATGTATTAGGCTAAATAAAACATTAAAAATAATTTTACCTGTTTTTCTTTATTTTTAATGTGGCTACCAGAAACTTAAAGTGATATGAATTGAAGGCCTGATAATAAACTGTTTTATTTTATTTTTAAAACTTTTTTATATTTTCAAAAATTAAAAGAAGGTAGTGGTTGTAATCTGGTTTATGAATAATCAACTCAGAAAAGCTAAGTTTAAATGAAATTGATCTATTAAAAACAATTATTATTTATGATCTTGCTATTGGTAATGTGCATTTTCTCACACTTTGCAAACTTTATCAATAGCTTTATTTATCTTTTATTCTTTGGTCCTTATGCTACATGTTAAGGGTATTCACTAAGATATTAATGGTCATAGATTTAAAACCTCAAAAAATATGAAATATATTGTCAAGGTATTCCTCTGATGACATATTAAATGTTACATTTTAGTTAATTTGGAACACATAGGTCAATAGTAACTGAAAATATGAAAATTTCCAAATTTGACATTTAGTAGCTATATGCTCCTAATCATATGTTATAGGAAGCTGTGAAAAAAGAAAAGCCCATAATAGTAATATAAAATAACAGGTTACAAAAGTGCACAAAGGTTGATTTTGTAAAAATGGGAATATAATATAATATAATAATATAATAATAATATTATATTTTGAAATTATGTGAGAGTATATTCTAATTTACACTTTTTAAATGTTTTCATTACTAAATGTGATCCTATATGCTTATTTAGTCTAAGTACACATTGTAATTTGTATTAACTGTATGTTATATTGTATGTAAATTTGAAATTTGATTAAATTCTTCAAACAAACAACTCAAATTTTATTATTTTTTTCTTTTTATTCTTAACCAGAGGACATGCTTAGAGAGGGGAAAGGACAGAGAGAGAGAGAGAGAGGGAGAGAAACACAGATTCTAAAGAGAGGCATGGATCGGTTGCCTCTCACAGGTGTCCCACCTTCGGGGATGGAACCTACTACCCAGGCATGTGCCCAGACCAGAATTGAAACCATGACCTTTTAGTCCACAGGACGACACTCCAAACAACTGTGCCACACCGGCCAGAACAAGGAAACAAGTCAAATTGTAATGGCTAATTAAAAGTTAATACAAATGGTTCTATTGATAGAAGTCTGTGTAATTATCTGCTACCCGTCATTATTGTAAAAGTTTGTTAAGTTAATGAAAAAGTATGGATTTTGAAGCCAATCTTAAAATTATCTGATTTAATCATACATCTGCTCATTGATTGATTGATTGATTGATTGACGGATTTATAGTTTGGAGAAAATCACACCTCATTGTGTTGGGATAGAGTCAGTGAAGAATGAATTATAAAATTAAAACAGTTTGCCTCTGTTTAATTATACTTAGTATAGAGGTTTTAGACTGTATCAGAGTATTATCAGTTTAACATGCTAAATACAGTAACTGATCCAAACTAATTTATTATTTCTTCAACATTGTTCTCTATTAAAAATATAATTTATAATTTTTTGAAAAGTTAGACTAAAATGTAATGTCTTAATTTTATTTAGGTAGTTGTCATTAATATCAAAGTAAAAAGATTTTCAGTTTTTATATATGTAGTACAAATTAGTTTCTATCATTTTTGTGAGTTTTTTTTTTTTTTTTTTTGGTAAGTAGTGACAGGTAATTAATTTTCACTTTCTGTTCAAGCTCCATTTTATTGCCAATTAAAAAACAATAAGAATGAAAGAAAGAATGAAAAAGAAAAACTATAGCTATATATAAAACGTATTCCTTCCTCAGATAACTATTTTAAAATGCTCCAAAGACATTTATAAGCAAACCAGACAAATGACTATTGAAATTGGTATCATATGGACTGGGATAGAGATTTCCATGATAGTTCCAGAATATGTTTTTATTTAATAAACCATCTGTGTGAAGAGCACCAGGGAGGAAATGAACATGGCCTTAATTAAGAGGGGCGGTAGAGAGGTAATTTCTGGAGGGGGACTGGCTTTTAAGCCTCCTCCTTAGGTAGCAATGTGGTGGACAAAGTCCAGTGAGTCTTTCAGAAATCATCTGAATAGAAAGTTGGATATTGGAGAAAAGACACCTTAATGTTTTCTAAGCCTTTTTAAAAACACTGAAAATGCAAAGGCTCTTACAGTTTTCCTAAGAGATTATTGACTTTGGACCTTGGAAGAAAGCAGCCACTTCACAGCCAATTGAGGAAGAAAGGAGAAATCTCTTGAAGTGAATAGATGATGATAGTTGGCAACATTATTTAAACATTTAAATTGCTATAAATAAGTAATATCTCCGGCTGTGAAAGTTAACTCTTATGCATACTGTGATAAGTTAATTAGCATACCTGAACATTTTGGAAGGTAATTGCTTGATGCTTGAAATTCTATTGGAAAAAAACCTAATTGCAAATGTTTGTTAATTAACATACTTGACCTTAGCAATATCTTGTGATTGGTTAAATGAGTGGGGATCAGAACAGAGAGCTGATTACAAAGTGTATTCAGGTCCCATCATTCTTCAGTGGTTGGGACATATAACAGCACACAAGCTCAGTTGCCTAGCTCCACTGGGAGAGCAAACAAGGTCTAAAGCCCCGGTGCTGCTGGTCCTCACTTCAAATACCCTGTTTCCTAAACTATCTGCAAACAGTTGTATCTGCCCATTTACATCATGCATTGGTGCAGGGTAGTGCTGCCCAGGGCAGAGAATGGGATTTTGAAGCAACAGAAGAGTTTGTGTGATTGTTTCTGTGCCTGATTACTTACATTAGTGTTTCCACTTTAGGGCAGAATTTGGATCTAAGCTACCTTGAAATTTTCTGAACAGGCCAATCAGTTTAGGCAATTTTGTAATATATTGTGTATTGGGCTATATGCTGAGCAAGTGGCAGTGAAAAAGTACATAGTACTTATCCTCAAGAAGTTTACTATTTGGTCTAAACTGCCCAATATAAAAGATATTCTGTGCACAGACTTAGGGATCCTGCATCCATTATGCAGGCTAAAGGATGCATAAAAGAAACGAAGGAAGAAAGAGAGGAAGTAAGGGAGGGAGGAAAGAAGGAAAGAAGGAACGAAGGAAGTTAGTCTACGATTTGAATTAAATTCTGCAGTTTAGTGCAGCTTTTGATGAAGCCAGTGTTCCAGGCTTTGGACTATTGATCTTCTGCTCCTATTTGACTTAGTTTATCTTCCTGAACTTAAAACTGCACCTGCTTAAGATTTTAGTATTTTTCATACATCAAAGGGTTAGTAGCAACTTATATAGTTCCTCTTAATGATTCATTAATACCATACCCTACTATGAAAAATAGTTGGATTTGCTCAATATTATGCATTCTTTGGTCTTTCAGAATAAAAGGGACTTGATAGTAGGGTAAGAGCAACTTAACATAGAATATCTATCTAAGGAAATTATCAATGTTATAGTCACACTGGATAATTTTCAGATAGTCTCTAATACATCATTCCATTGTACATCTCAAAAAAATCTCCATAATTTTGAGATAAGTAACAGGAGGCCTGGTCGTTCCGAGTGACTAAATAAGTACACAGCTATTGACAGACAATTCTAGATTGGAAAACGGATTTTTTGTCTCCAAATGTCAATGATTTTATATGTGACTATGGAATTAAAAGTTGACTTTTGGTATGTTCCAGAGTCCTTGAAATTATTCAGACAAATGATGGTATACATAGCACTGTCCTTCGGGTTACCCAGGATTTATATAAACAAACCTTCTTAGTCCGTATTTAAATTTTACTCCTTCTATGTACATCATCAGTCTGGCTAGTATAGGAATTTATAGCATTTCTTTTTATAGCCAAGACCAATGTAAGCTAAGGTTGTCTCATAAAAACAAAATGCAGTTAAATTTCAACTTTTTTTTCTTGGTGATAAATACAAGTGCTTAAATATAAGCTTAGATATCCCTTCCAAAAGTTCTTCATTAAAACATTCATTCAAACATTATCTTCTGTATAGTAAGCATTAGAGCTCCTTATATTAAATCTCCCAATTTCTTTCCTTCATGTGATCATCAAGTATTTATTTAATGTTCACTATATACCTTGGTTACAAGCCAGTAGTAGAAATATTATAATGAATAAATCTAGATAAAACCCATCTTCACTTTTTTAAATGAATTCATACATTGTATTCCTTTAAGAAATACACATTTGTAATGTTTTTTAGAACTAAATATTCATGACAAAATCTCACAAACGGTGTAGCAAGCAGTGTAGTGTTAATATTAGTAATTTATTACATTAATCATCACAAAAAATAAAGAGTATTGATTTCAGAAATATAAATTGTTTACCCTCCAAACTAAGCATTGTACCTGATATTCAGATCTTTAATACTTACAGGTACATAAAAATTAAATGTGAATATGAGACTTTGAGATTTTATTTCTTCTTAGAAGCTGCTTTTTTTCTCCTAAACCACTAAGAACAAGTGTATTAACTTCTATAGCATGCATTGTTTCACTCTATAAAATGGCAAATGACCTTGATAATAATCGCCTTTGAGTTACCAGAAGGTTAGAGTACCTCTCTAGCTAGAACCTTTTCTTTTAAAATGTACATATATTAAGAAGTGAGCACATAATAAATAGTTCATAAAATGAACTTGACTGATTCACATTAGATGGAGAAAAGATCAGTCTGAATTACTGAAATGTCTAAAATATACATATGTGACTTTCAAATATCAGAATAAATGAAAAGCTGCATAATAGTAAGTACTTAAAGAAATACATTCAAAAGTAAATAGTTTAATTAACACATCTAAATAGAATGCAAAAAGCGAGTTTAAAGTGCTGTGTGTTCTGGCTAAGATTTTGGGGTCATATAATATCATCTCCCTTAACAGTTTTGCTTGTATTATATTTATGTGTCTCTTGAACATCTTGAATTTATTTGATAGAGACGCAAATTTTCCTCTAGTTCTGCATTAGTTTACTTTCTATTACACACCTTTTTTTTGGTAACTGGTACTTAATGAATCACAATATATTTTCTCACTGTACAAATACAATACATCCTGGGACAGAGTGAGGTAGAATGTGGCTGTCAGCTCAAAACAGAGTAACGAATTCAATCCTTTAGCCTCGACTGTTACCTCTCTACACATAGAGAGGTTCAGAGTCAAACAGGTAGACCTGGAAATATTGTTCTATAATCTTAGTCACATTATATGCAGCAAAATTGGCTTTTAATGAAGAAAACAATGCAAGTGGTATTTCAGGTAACATTTCTAGAATATTTTCCAGTTAACTTTCAAAAATACTTTAAATGTTCTTAAACCCATCCTAAAGATGATTTGCAAGAAGTCAAGTTCTGCAACATTACTTCCCCAGATTTTTGTTTTTATACACTATTTTATTTATTGTGGGTTGGAATTGTTTTGAAATAATTAAGAAAGTTATATGTAGAAAATATGTCAGAAATGTTATAAAATACACAGTTACCTTTAACAAATTGTCAGACTGAAAGAATGAACCCATGGATAACTAAAATAATTTACTGCTGAAATGAACTGGCCCCAAAATAGTAATAATAATAGACAATAATAACAAATGCCATTGGATTATTTCATTTCTCAAGTCTGTTCTTAACCATTAACTAGGAGGTAAAATGTAAAAACAAAACAAACAAACAAAAAACAACTGAATTAACCAAATTTTCAGTCTCCTTATCAATAAGATTACAATAATAATATAATGTTTCTTATAAGACTGTTGCAAAAACTAAATAAAATTATTAATGTAAAAATTATTAAACTGGTGTATCATATGGATTCAGAATCAGTAAATAACAACCAGAAAACCTGTTATTCAGACCTTGCTTCTGCCACTGAAATGTTTTGATAGATCAAAATATTTAACATACTAATATCTATCTTAATTATTCCTTAATTAAGTAGCCACACCTTGATCATTTGTTAAGCTAATTTATTTGAGAGAACTAGCAAAATTTAGTAACTAAACAGTGAAGATTAATGCAAGATCATTTTACTTAATTAAAAAGCAACTCCATATATGACATTTTACCAGACTATAATCATAGAATATCAAAACATAATATATTAATTCTGTAGGTCACATATATTACTGTGAATATATAGAGGAAATGCTTTAGAATTCCCAATAATCTTTAAAGATTTTAGTTATTTGTTTTTAGAGAGAGGGAAGAAAAGGAGAGAATCATCAATTGGTTGCCTTTGACATTCTCCCTAACCAGGACCAAACTCACAACCCAGGCATGTGTCCTGACCGGGAATTGAGCTGGTGACTTTTGCTTTGTGGATGATGCCAAACCAACTGAGCCACACTGGTCAGGGCTAGAACTCCCAATAATCTGTGAGGTATAATTCAGGAGAATTTAGAAGTTACACATCATGAGAAGGCAGAGTTATTTGGAAAAGACAACAATGCTGGAAAAAAATATTAAATAGAAAGAAAAAGGCAACAAAGAAGAAGACCAAATATGAGATGGATTGGCTCTATAAAAAGAAGCCATAAACCCTGGCTGGTGTGGCTCAGTGGATTGAGCGTCGGCCAGGGAACCAAGTGTCGCTGGTTCAATTCCCAGTTAGGGCACATGACTAGGTTGCACACCAGGTTCCCAGTTGGGGACACGAGTGAGAGGCAACCACACAGTGATGTTTCTCTCCCTCTCTTTCTCTTTTCCCCTCTCTCTAAATAAATAAACAAACAAACAAATAAATTATTTAAAAAAAAGAAGCCATTAGCATGAGAACATAATGGGAAGTTTTCTTAAACAAACCAAGATTACTTTTCTCATTGTCTTTGCTACAGAACTTCCCAGTAGAAGTAAGAAATAGAGTTTTAAATTATTTATATTTTTGTTGTCACAGGGCTCTAGGTAATAATGAATATTCATAAGGCTGTTATTAGATGACCACTTACATCGTCGGCAGCCGTCCGTCTCGAGAGACGATGGTGTAGCTTCTTAAGAGTCTATCTGCACCGCCGAGAATGGCTGTGCAGTCCGACTCGGGAGTGACACGGTATCTGTCTCCTCCCGTGTTGAATCGACATCTTGCGATGACGCTGGAGTGTCCTCTCCAGTGAAGATGAAGCTACAGAGCCTGGGCAGGGTGATATGGAGGGTCTGCTGTTGCCCATGCAGCAGACCCCCCCTCTCTTCGCAGCTGAAGGGTCCAAGGGAAAGACGGAGTCAATACAGCTTGGCTTCAGGTGCGCCGCACGAGTTGCTGGTGTTGACTACAACGTCAAACCGCCTTAGGGACTCCGGCTCCGGATTTTCTGTCGGGGTTTACTCCCTTAGCCTTTCCCCTGAAGAGGTATGCTGCAAGGCAGCGGAGGTTTTTTGGAGTCAGAGTTTTCCTTCTCTGATGTGCCCTGACTGGAAGATCGAACCAGCGACACTTAGCTCGCAGGCCGACGCTCAATCCACTGAGCCAAACCAGCCAGGGTTTATGATGGAACTATATTTAATCAGAAAACAGATTTTTTAAAAACTATTATTTAACTTTAATCTTTTTACTTGGCCATAAACAAGTTTTGGCATTTATATTTTTCTAGAAACTTATTGATTATAGTTTTCAAATATAATCCTACAAATATATATTAAAATCACTTAAATGCTTAAAACTGATTGATATCTAGAATTATATTTTTATTATTTCTAATGGTGTGTAATCATGTTTTCTACCTTTTGTATCCTTATTTAACTTGATGAAATCTCACTGTTTTAAACAACTTCTTTGTAATTATTAGCTAAAACCAGAAACTAATTTTTTCTATAATCTTAATATTACATTTCATCTTAGTAATTTCTTATTTTATAGTTTTTTGATATTCTCTTTATTACTTCTTATATTAAAAAGAGTGCATTCACTTTTTGAATTTTATTCTTTTCAATTATTGTGCCATAGAATATAAAATCTGCAACAAACACCAGAAATTACAAAAGTAGCAGTTTAAAGGACCCGTAGGTATAGTCAAGAGGGACACAGCAAGGCCTTATACTTAGGGAAAGCCTTACAGTGGACAAGGTGGAAAGCAGGGTTAGAAAAAAATGGATACTTTCAAGTAGTAGAATGACTACAGGAGAGAGCAAATTAGAGCCTGACATGTTCGGGGCCTGGAAGTAATTCAGGTTTGCCAGAATTCACAAGGGAGTCAGGACAGACTTAGGAATTAGAGAGAATAGGAAATGATATATGGGAAGACCTGGGGAATATTTTTTTTTCCTTTTTATTTTTTATTGTTTTTCTATTACAGTTGTCCCACTTTTCTCCCATTGTTCTCTCCTGCCCCTCCCACCTTCCCTCTCTCCCATGGTCAATCCCCAACCCATTGTCCATGTCCATGTGTCATTTGTACTAGTTCCTTGGCTAGACCCTCTTCCTTTCCCCCCTTTTCCCCCTCCTCCTCCCTTCTGGTCATAAGTCAAAACAATTTAACTGAACTTTACACTAAAGGCCAGAGAAAAGATTTTAAGGAAGAGGGAAGCAGAATTAGTAAGATAAAAAAGAAATTACAAAACAGAAATTTGTAATAATCATCATAGTGAATAAAATATTAGTTTTAATCATTAAAACCCCTAATTGTATTAAATTGGGGCAATATTTGGAAAATTGGATGCAGAAAAAAATTAAGAAGACACAGAAGCATTATAAACAAGAAAGAGGATCCAGATGCAGAACAAAAATATATGTATGTATATTGATTTAATGAACTATTGTTGGGAGGCAACTTGCCAAGGGCATCATGTATTCGTACATGTCTGAATGTGTTGAGATTGGAAGGCTCTGACCACTCTTGCATTCAGGCCATTTATTTCTCCAAACATTGGTGCAACTAGCAGTCCTGAAAGCTGAGAAAAAGTGTCTCTGGGCACAATACAGGATTGGTTACTCCTCCCAAAAATGTCCTGAAGCTTGAGATTGCTCTGTGTGAGAGTCCCTCAGTGTGCACACACTGCCCAAGCAGGATTCCTTCTTCTGACCCTCTATGTAAGTTCATGGGGCTGAGGGCAAAACTTTCACAAGTTCCTGTCATTACCAGTGCTGGCTGTACTAGAAATAATAATTATTTTTTGTCTCTGACCCAGTAGTTTCATGTTTTCTGTCAGCATCCTTGGGACTTGGACAAACTGGCACACTAGCTTGCACGTGGGGCAAATCCATGTTCTCACACTGACATCAAAAGATACAATGAATTTTAAAAACACAAATAAAATGTTCAATAGTCTAGGAAATGCATAATCCACTCATAGGATTTAAAATATGAATAAGTTACTGCATTTTAAATAAATTAAACAAGTTATCAGATTATTCTAAAAATATTTTACACATTAATACATTTAGAGAGTTCTTCCAAATTATTGAAGACCCTTAATGACAAATTCTTTTCACAGATAAAACAAAAAAAAATATTTAAGTAATTAATTATTATAGTATAATACTGCAAGTCTGAGAAGAAATGAACAATAGTGAACTGAACAGATTAATGACAATTATAAGCATGGTTGCAAAAATCAAATACAATTATTAGTTTAGTACATGAATCAAATACTGATGTACAGAATATATATTCTCAGCTATCATTTTATAAGTCTCCAACACTGTTGAAACAACTCATTATTTTAGTATCTGATTTCATTAGAGACATAAAAGAGATAGTTTTGGATTGGGATCTGTGAACACCAATTATAAATAATATTTTTATATATTTATTAATCTGAAAATTCAGTTTCATACTTCACTAAAAATAAACTTGATGACTGTCTTCTTAAGGATAACAGTTGTATACCTCATACTGACAGTGCCTAGTATACTGTCAAGCATTTGGAAAACTATTAGTAAGCAATCAATATTAACAATCAATAAGTTTTGTTTTTATTTTTTAAACTCTACTATGGTCTTCATGTTTTACTGAGTGCATTAGACATAGGTATTTTCCTATTCACAACAGGAGACATGGGAAATGAGGTTATGTAAAATTGACTTACTCATTTGCAATAGGAAGAGCTGTTTATATTATTATTTTCAGTTTTGCAACACAAAGTTGATAAATATTGGTTTAATGAATTGTAGCAATTTCTAATGGTGGTGTAGAAATCATCACAAATTTGCCTAAGCCAACCCAGATTTTCCATTTTATCATTCTGTGGGCCAGAATTCCAGCATGGGTCTCCTCTGGCTAAATCAACATGTCAACTGGACTGGATTTCTTTCTGAACATCTGTTTTCTTGATATTTCATGTTTTATTTAAAGAATTCAGTTTATTGTGGTTGTAGAACTTACATCTTTATTTCTGTGCTGGCTATCAGCTGACAGCCCCTTATTCTATCTTCAAAACTAGAACATGGTTTGAGTCCTTATTACCTGTTGAATTTCTCATCTTTTACCTTCTTTCCCTTATCTTCATTCTTCTAGTGTTAAGAGCTCAGACAATCATATTGGTACACCAAATTTTCCTCTTTATTTAAAAAATCTGTGTACTTACTTTTATCTGCAAAGCTGTTTTTTGTTTTTATTTTTTATTCTGCATAACATATATTTATAAGTTATGGGGATTAGAATATAGATCACTAATTTAGTTATTACATGCATACCAAGTTAATTATCTTAACTCAATAAATGTATATATTTTTACTGAAATCATTTATCTTATACACTAAATAATAACCAGATTTATTTTCTAGAAAAATATATCTGACAGAGAATGTATATATTTCAATCTTACACTTATTATAATAAAGTTTAACCATATGGCATATTAGAAAACTTATGGGTGGGAACTGTTTCTAAAATTAAGAAATTCCTTAATAATAAATATTTTTTAATTTATACTTTAGCAAACAAAATGAATTAGCCATTTTATTTTATATTTTATATAAAAATCCAGGGAGAGTTTCAACTCAAGAAATGTGAAGTAATTTAATGTTAATAAGCACTCCTGGAAATTATTTCAATTAACAAATTTGTAATAGCCTGGTTAATTATGTTCCATATTTCACATTAACACGATATATTATACCATTTATAATGGTATAATATATCTGCTCCTTCTTAGATAGTCTTGCATTTTTCTCATTTTATTATAATCTCACTCAAATGTAGTAGGCCAAATGAAAAATGCTATTTTTTAAGTTTAATGAGATGTTTGATTTTTATGTGGAAGTTGGTGAGACATGATAAAAAAAATTGGTTCAAGAGGAACAGAAACACTTGAGAGAAACCAATTATTAAAATGTAGTGGTAGTATAGACGAATAATTATTGTGATTTCTTCAATTTAATTGTTGAATCCAATGAAATAATTCTAGGGTTTTCTAACTTGAATGTGGTAATTGAGCTTCCTGGTGTGTAATACTGAATGAATGTCAAGTATCTGTATGCTGTCTTTACAATTCACATCTGCCTAAGATTCATTATCATTATGTTTCACTTATTTTGATGCCATGCATTCAGAAAAGAGATTTTTTGATAGCCAGCAGAAAACACTGAAGATAACAAATTAATTTAGTAAACATTTGATATTAGTTGAATAACTACTGTTCATTACTATTATTAACTAAAAAAGATATAATAAAGCTCATTGAATCTGCATATTTGCTTATATAGGTAACTATTTTAGGATATTTTGTTAGGGGTATATATTAAGAAAGGGTTATAACTTAAACTACTTACATTATTAAACATATTGTGGTTGAATGAAAAAATACTAGAAATAATTCAAATTTCATCAGTTTTGGAAATTAAATAATTCTTGCTGAGCATGGCTTCCAGGAAGTAGTCAGGATTTAAATGGTCAAGATAAAGCATAAGTAAGATTAGAGATATAAGTTTTTGGAAGAAGAATTTACAATGTAATCTTATGGCCATAATTTTTTTTTGTTGTTGTTGTTACAGGATTATAAATAAAAACTATGGATGGAAGAAACAAGACAGTGGGATAAGGAGATATTAGATATGTGTGATGTCTTAGCTCCTTAAATTTGCTCTAAGTTTTACAAAACACATGCATGTGAATATTTAGAGCAGTTTCAATTGTAATCATCAAAAATCAGGAGCAACCAAGAGGTTCAATAACTGAATGCATAAACACATTGTGGTACATCCATACAATGGAATGTTATTCAGTGATAAAAAGAAATGAGCTTTCAAGCTACAAAAAGACATGCATATTATTAAGTGAAAGAAGCCACACTGAAACAGCTATATATTACGTGATCCCAACTATATACATTATGGAAAAGGGAAAACTATATAGAGAGTAAAATGAACAATGATTTCCAGAAAGGAAGTGGGATGGGAGAAGGTAGGATGGGGAAGACAAGAGATAAATAGGTAAAGCACAGGGGCCCTTTTGGAGAGTAAAACTATTCTGTATGATACCCTAATAGCAGATAAGTGCCATTATGCACTTGTCAAAACACATAAATAGGTATACACAAAGAGTGAACCTTAATGTAGACTATGGGCTTTGGTTAACAAAAGTGGAGTCATGTTAGTTTATTTATTATAAAAATATATCATATTAATACAAGATTTTAATAAGGGGGCTAGAGTAGGGAGTGTATGAGATCTCTTTATAATCTACTCAGTTTTCTATACATCTAAAGCTGTTCTAAAAATAAAATCTACTAATAAAAAAAATAAACCAAAATTTTAAATTGCTCTAAAAACTTGTCCCATAATATGATACATATTTAAGCTGTGTAAGTGACAACTTGTTATTGATATCTTAGAAATTTAGAGGCAGATGTTTAAGTAACCCATGTCTACTGTCTCCTTCTTTGTGGTTCAAACTAAAAGAGGTTGCCTAATAAACAGGTCCAGTGATTGTTCAAATCCCTTTTAGTTATAACGAAATACTGGAGTCTTGTGTGTGTTCATGTGTTTACACATAAATGCACTTCCATGAGTGTATGTTTATATAATGCAACAGAAATATAAGTGTAGAATATACCAGGTAAGACTACCACAGATTAAATATTTACTATATTCTTAGTTCTAGATGTACAGATGTAATGATAAAGCAGCTAAATTACTTCTTGTAGGTCAGGTTTCTATGTTCAACAAAAATAGCTGTATATCCCACTCCAAGAGTCTGAGAAAAGCTAGTAAAACCGTTTTAAGGCTTCTGTAGCATTTAAGAAAAAGCATTTGTTGTGTGTGTCTTTCCTATTTTCTCACAAATGCAACTCTCTAAAGATTTAGTAAATAAGGTATCACATAAACACACATATACATGTGCATACTCCGTATTTATAATCTGCCAAACATTTATAATCCTCCATCCTTTTCTATGTCAGTTTCCAAGCTTGTTACGAAAATAGAAATGAGTTTCTTTGTGACAAGTTACCAATGTCTAATGGTCATAGAACTTATTTTTTTTTTATATCAGTTTTCCTCCATTCCCCACAATCCTTATAAAAAAGAATATTTTACCCAAAGGACAAGTAATTTTGTTGCTATTTATTGTTCCTATGTGCTCAATTATAGGTGGTGGAGGACATAATCATTATGACAGTTGTGAAGCCAAATAATTGGAAGAGACACATAAAATATCTTCAGCTATGTTTTCTAGTCCCTGTGGTGATAAGTAATGAGGGAACATATCACATTGCCACCAACCTCATTCACTTACACATACCTCTGAGGCTGGCTCTAAGATAGATCTTTTCTCCCCATGTGAAAAAACTAACAAAACTGAAAAACTCAACCTGTTTCCTATCAAATTTATGTCTCCATCAGAGAAAAAAAAATATAAAGGTGGGGAAAAGGGTTGTACACAAAAATAAAGCATATATTCCAAGCTAAACACGGTCTACTCTCATCATCATTGTGAAGAATGATTAAGTATAATATGCCCCCTTATTAGCAGAGTTTTGGAGTGAAATATGTCATTAAGAATAAGGCCAGGCTAATTTAGCTCAAATATTCTGATTCTTGAGAGTTAGAATGGGTCCTTAGACAACCATTCCAAACCCAGGCCCTCTCTAACATTGTTTACCTTAAATCCACTAAGATCAAATCCATTATGTCCTTCATAGTACTACAAAAAACAAACAAACAAACAAAAAATAGAATCAGTCATTCCTTACATTCCCAAAATTCAATGTCCTTTAAAGCTCTATAAAGTCTTTTTTTCCTTCCACATATCCTGCTGAGCTCTTAACACTCTTATTATGTGAATGTGGAATTATTTTACATTCTGGGACAAGTTTTTCTAACTATTTCTTTCTCATTGTTTTTCTAATGGAAACATGGATCTCCACTGAAGACATGGTTTCCATTGGCCTCTTAGCTGATAACTTTGCTCCCACAGCTCTCAAAGGAGTGAGCCTGGATAGTTTTCTTAGATTTTATTCTTGGTTCAAGTTTATTCTACTTCTCCCTAAAAACTCTTGGCTTTGGTTTTCATTCATATTATAAGAATTTTTTACCCATTAACCCCTATTGTTCCTGATATCTACAGTATCCTTGTTCACTTCCCCTCACAGTGCTATGGCTTTAGCATTGGTTCCTACACAGCTCCTGCCTTAACTGCGATTCCAGTCAACATCTAGATAATCCTTTAAATACCTGCCACTTTAGTTCCTAGAGTACCATTCCCCTAAATTTATTATATTTATCTCAGCTATAACTTATTATTTTTTATAGTCTAGCTTTTGTGGTTACTAACAAATGCAATACCTTCATGAACTCAGTCTTGTGGTTTCTATTGTTTGAACACTACCCCCTTTCTCAATCCACCCTATTACCTTAATTCAAACAAAATTTCAAATCCATTAAAACCTCTGTTTTGTTGATCTTAACAATTTTTCACTGTCCTTCTTTTACTTGATGTCTTATATTTCTCATTCCATTAATTTCATGGGCATTAATTAACTCAAAAGATATCCAGTAAGTAACTACCATGTGCTATTTTAAGTGCCTCAATTATGTTAGTAAACTAAGATAAAAAGGTCTCTGCTTTCATAAATCTCAAGTTATAATCATTTTCTTGTATATATCATAATACATCAGGCACTTTGAGCTAAAGTATCTTGTAATAACAACCCCCAAATATTAGTGATTTCCCAAAACAAGGCATATATCTTATCCATAATATATGCATATTAAGAGTTGGCTTAGGTTCTCCTCCATTAAGCTAAGACCAGGCTACATCTTAAACTTGCTAATTATGGCAGAGAGAGAGAGAGAAAATACAGCACTTCAATGTGATAGCCCTAAAAGTTCTTGCTTCTAACTGAAATATGTCACCTCTACTAAACTGTTATTGGCCGAAATAAATAATGTGAGCAAACTTGGAAATATTAGACACCAAAATATGAAGACTACAATAAAGAACCTGATAGACTTTTGCCCTTTCTTAATAATCAAACTTACTTGGAAAAACTGTAACCTAAGCTAATTCCAACTATTTGCTTACTCTCATCTGCATCCACACGTTAACTCAGAAACTGACCAAACTTTAAATATGTTGTCCCCCTGCAAAATTTATAATGTTGAAGTTTTAATCTCTAGCCTCTCATAATGTGACATTATTTAGACGTAAGATTTTTACAGAGGTAATTACATTAAAATGAGTGTGTTATAGTGGCCCTAATCCAATATGACTGTTGTTCTTATAAAGAGGGTAAATTTGGACCCAGAGACCCACATAGAGGGAAGATACCATACAGTCATGCAGGGGGAAAACAACCATATACAAGCCAAGTAGAGAGAGGTACAGAGGAGACTCTTCCCTCACAGCCCCAGAACGGATCTAAGCCAGCACCCTGTTTTGAATTTCTAGCATCCAGAACCATGAGCTTATTTATTTATTTATTTATTTATTTATTTATTTATTTATTTATTTATTTATTGCTGCTTTATGTTTATTTCTGTTTTAGAGTCGCCCAACCTCTGGTCCTTTGTTACTGAGAGGTTCACTTGATTATCTCATCTCACACTACTCCCCCTCTTCTCAAACTGTGAGTAAAATGTGCCCCATATTAAGCCAGATGATCAGCTCAATAGGCTGATTACTTAGTTTTCTACAGAGTGAGAATAATAGTCATTAGAAAATATCAGAAGGAGCCTTCCGCAGGTTGTCTACACAATACCTTCATTTAACAACATCTACATAAACAACTCTGCATCATTGCCAGATACCATAGTTATTGTAGAATAGCCTTGCTTTATCTACAATCTATCCCTACACTCCCCTCCTCTCATCTCTTCAAGGGGGTCACTTCAGCAAGTCTCCTTTCTCCCTTCCCTCTCATTAAGTCTTCCCTCTCATTTGTAATATTTTCATTACCACACAGCATCTCATCAATAAAATGTAATAATACTTTTTTCTCACTTATTTTACCAAATGAAACAAGCAAAGTCCTTGAAATTATTGGCAATCCCCACTGTTTCCACTTACTTTCCAATTTTTATATTTTTATTTTTTTTTTAATTTGGCAAGAGGAGAATCACTTGGGAATCTAACTAAAGAGGTAAAGAGAAGTTTTATGATATAAAATTTTTGGAAAAAAATTTTAAAAAGGACAGAAAAGAGCAAATACCCATCATACAACAATGAATTCCATTAAAATTTAGCTTTTCTAAATAATGAATTACTTAAGACAGTTTTAAAATATGCTTCCTGAAATCTAATATAATGGCAATAACAATAATGACAGTAATTAGCTTATGTTTTTTCACCATGTGTCATGAGCTCTTCTAAGTATTTTACAAATATCTAATGTGATCCTAAAAAATCTCTAAGATATAGATAGTACTATTATTCTTATTAGCACTTGAGAAAATTCAGACATCTTAAGAATATTTCCAAAGATACCTTGTTATTAATAATTAGAGATGAAGTTTCTTGAGCCTAGCTAACACCAAACTCATGTGTTCTGCATTTAACCTCACTGAGAGTGTGCATCTGATAGTGACTTTTGTTTGTGTGTTTGTTTATGGGAGCAGGTCCTTCCCAGAAGTTAAAGCGTGATTTTTAACAATATTAACAGCCAACTTTGTTTAACCTCTCCTCCTCACCTTCTTCCCAAGAAGAGACGTGGGTAATGGTGTTAGAATATCTGCATTTGTAGGCTTTTGTGCCATATGAGGTGTTCATTATTATCAGTTATAACTAGAACATGTCAGAGTCACTTTCCCCAAAGTGAATGCATTTCCCTTTCGCAACCTGTTTTTTTTTTTTAAATAAATAAATAAATCTCACTTGTACGTGGGCTTTCCTATTGTGAATGTTGAGGGAACTACAACCGAATTAGCACAAGCTGACATAATATACTCTAAGAAGACTGAGGAAGCAAAAAGGACAACAACAGCTTGAATTTTTATTTCCAGTGCTCTACTGATTAGGGCACTAGAAACCAGTCATTTGAAGTCAATTAAACTGCATTACATATCTCAGTTCCCCACCCCACTTGAAACTATTATCTATGCCTTTCGACCTTACAGTATATCATATTAAGTGATGCAGTGACTTTCCTTTTCCCATGACTTTGGGTTCAACCCTGTAACCTAATCTGATCTTTAGAATAAGGTAGACATGATGACAGGCCATGCTGACTCCTGACCTCACTTGTTACCACTTCCCCTCCTCCTGCTGCTGTTTCTATATGAAAAACATGCCAAGCCTAGTTTTCTGGACTGAAAACTTGGATGAGAGACATGAACAAAATAACACACAATACCAATAAAGTGAGAAAGTCTAGTCAAGCTCCGTAGACCTCCTAGATAAGCTCAGGCAAATTTTATCACAGTCGACCAACATACAGGCCTATGACAATAAATTACACTCACTTTAAGCAGCCAGTTTTGAGGTGGTTTGTTGAATACAATTTCTGACAAACAATATTAGCTAACAATATACAAAATAAAGATAGAAATGGATACATAGATATAAAGATCTATACATATAGGTATGTACTTACAAGCATAATTCTATAAAATATATTATACATATGGCAAGAGAGACAGAATAAAGATATATATTATACATTATGTCAGAATTGCTAGTTACATGAAGTCACATTAGGAGAACAATGTACACCACACTTTAAAGCTTTAGCTGGCTCTCTAATTCAAGAACAATTTTCCCGGGTTGAATTGGGAGTCTTCAGAATATAGCAGGCATTATCCCTAACTAACAGATATCATAACCACTCTGTTATTAAAAAGTATATTTTTAAGATTCAACATCAATTAATAATACAGTATTGAACTTTGTTCATTAAATTATTGAACTTTGTTCAAACATTAAAACTTTGTTTTAGAAAATCACTACATCTAAAATTTGGCTTGAATGTTTTAAATAGTATTTTTAGTAAATTCCATTCAGGGCTTGTCAACTTTTTCCTTCTTTTCACTCCTTTTTGTGACTGAAGTAATCAAGATCAAGAAACCATATTCTAAAAGATTCATATGGGTTTGAGACCATCATCTTTGCCCCTTAAGAATGGTGTGGGAAGACAGGATGATTTGACTAACTCATCACATTAACAAATCTGTAGTGATGGAATACATTATAGATTGATGATCTTGTCTTTAAGCAGAACACATTTTATTTAATTCTTTTATCAGTTTTAACGGGCTAATTACGTGTGAGGAGTTATATTCTTTCATTTCAAAAGCTTGTCAATGTGTGGGATGATAGCACAGAGGATGAGAGCAGCTTTTTATTTGCTCTCAGCACTGCACCCTTTTTGTGCATAGCTGGGATCTGAAATAATTTGATCCTCATTGCTTCCATCTAAGCACATTTAGACAACAAAACTAATACATACAAACAAATACACAAACATATCAGTGTTTTAACATGATTCTCACTAGTGCAGTAAGACTGACACACTAAAATAAAAACATAGGTATTGAGTTGGTTTGCTTAATTTTTAGAGAACAGATTAGAATTTTTTTCTAAAATTATTGGTTGTGTCATATAAATATAGTGCATCAAATTGAAGATTGTCATGTAAAAAAGGATCTAATTTACAGTATTGCAAAAAATTAAAGTAAAAATATGACTACTGATACCCATGACAAATAGTTAATGATATGATGAACTTTAACATTTTCCAACTATATCTTCTACTTATAAATCCTTATTAAAAAATAATTCTCTAAAAAATCAACTTCTATAATCATTTAATTATTGCTATTATTTTAATATACATATATATATAAAAGAAATAACCTGTGTATGTAAGATTTATAAAACTATACTTTAATCATTTATTGAAATTATTTGTACAGTAAATATGCTTTGAAGTAATTTAATCTTAATTTAAAACTAATATAATTTCACAGATTTCATTTAACCAATTTTTAAAAAAAACAAAAACACAAAGCTATTATGAAACTGACCTTCTATTAAAATGTTTTCTCCAGGATAAAAAATCTGAATATTTTTTAAAGTTTAAGATGTATCCATATATCACATATGCCACATTTGACTCTAAAATTAAAGTGAAGATAAAATATATTTGATTTTATTCTTGCACTTACTAGTATTGAGTACAGTTATTTGGGTCATCTTTATTCTTCTGTCTCCCTAAACCATCAGGTTATTTAAGTGTGTTGCGCCTTTTTATATCGATTTTTCAGAGCTAGTTCTCTTTGCTACCTCTAACTCACTTAGCAAATGCACTGTAGCAGCCAACCCCAGGCTGATGCCAGATCCAGTCTTGGAACCATGAGTATCAGAATTAACAGCCTTCAACTCTCGCTCTCTAGTTATTCATGATGCTTAATTCATATCCGTTGGACATACCCTTACAGATTAATCATCAACAAGCAACTTCATACATGGCATAACAACACTATGTACACATGCATGCACACATGCATGCATATATGTTTATATATACACTACACACAGATCTCTATTAGTATGTGTTTTTCTTTAAGAGATTAAATCTCCAATGCTTGTGCATCACATTGTATCTTGTGATTTTTATTTCAGTTGTATTTTTTTACTTCTATGTTGCTTTTTGTATTTTTTAATGATGTGTTTTTGTATGTGTGCACATATTTAAAATTACTAAATATTATAAGAAATACTATACTCAGAAATACACTTTGGAACATAATCTTGAGTTTTGGTTGTTATATCAAAGCTCCAAATATTTGAAATTTATTAGTTTGTCCCCTGAAGTAATCGTTTTACACAAGCTGTGCTTTTTTTATTCCCATAAATTATATTTCAGATTGAGTCACATACTTTTTAAATTTGTTTTCACTCAGGATGATTTTTGCTGTTAAAAAGAAAACTTGGCTCAAAGTGATATAATCAGTATGGAAATTTATTGACCTATTTAGCACTTTAGGGAAGAATTCAGAGTCATTTTGATGTGTCCTTAACGTTAAAGACCTGTTATTTTTATTTCTTTCTGCCTTGCCTTCAGCCCATAACTAGATTTTTGTGGTTGCAAGATGACTGTGTACATAAATAAATATGTATATGTGCATATATATTCAAATAATGTGTATGTATATATGTATGTATGTATTTGAGTAAATTATCTGAGTCTAAAAGAAAAAAAAAACCTTCCATCTAGAATTTGAAGAAAGTACAGGACATGACTTGCTTACTTGGCTCATCGACTTACCCTTGAACTTATCCCTCTGATGAAGCAGCTAGGGTTATGCTGCTGATGCACTGTTGTAAGAAGACTCTTCCATGAAGGTCTGAATATGTCCGTTCACAAGTTCATCAAAGGTAGGGACGTCTGACAGAACAAATTATATAATTCAAATACTCTTAGAGTTAATAATAACTGATTGTAGCTAGTGCTCTCTAAGTGTTTAAATATATGAACTTCTCTGGCTGGTGTGACTCAGCTGGTTAAAGCTTTGTTCCATAACCAGAAGATTGTGGATTCAATTCCCAGTCAGGGCACATAGGTAGGTCGTGGGTTCAATCCCTGTCCTGGCGCATATGCGAGGCAACCAATCGATGTTTCTGTCTCACATCAAAGTTTCTCTCTCTCCCCTCCTCTCTCTCTAGAAGCAATGAAAAACTGTCCTTGGTGAGGACAAAAATAAATAAATACATGAACTTTATATTAGATACTTGAAAAATATTACTCCAATTTTATTCTATAAGTACAAACTATGATTTAGATGATATAAAAAAAGAGTTGCCCTTCAACTTATTATTCACTTTGTTATCCAATACATCTTATATAGGAAATCTGTAAGAAATTTCTTTTAGATTTAGGTTTTAGGAAATGTTTTATTTTTTATCCTGAGGTGTGAAACTCATTACTTTTATCAACAAATAATAAAAAATTATTTGACTAACTTTTTTTATTTCAAGAAGCTCAAGACAAAATTTGATGTTAAATATTAATAATCATGTTTGACACTAATGCCTACATATTAATATTCAATTTTTTTCCTCTAGCTTCAATCATCCATTAAAATACTATTTTCTTGTTATAGGGCATTTTTTCTTAGAGAGTAATCACAACAGTTTGATACAGAATATTTTCCTTATGTTTCTGAAACAATGATAAAATCAGTAAGAACAACAAATACGGTTAATGTTTCTAGGAGAAAGATAACACCACAACCCTAGTTAATTTTTATGTAGAAGAAAATAGGGAAAACAATTCTCAACTGTGAACAACAGCCTAATGTTCTCACCCTGTCAGTACAGAAGGCTTGAAAGAGGATATAGCCCTGATCAATGTTGCTCAGTTGGTTGGGTGTCATTTCACAAAGCAAAAGGTTGCCCTTGGATTCCCAGTGAGGGCACATTCCTGGGTTGCAGGTTCGCTACCCAGTCAGGATATGTTGAAGAGGCAGCGGAACAATGTTTCTCTCTCACATCAGTATACTCTTCCTCTCTTTCTCTTTTCCTTCACCTCTCTCTAATAATAAATGTACAAAAGCTTAAGTAAAAGAGGAAAACAAAGGGAATGCTGAGAAGACTCCATGACAAGGAAAAGATGGGAGCAGAAGACTCAGACAAAACACACAAAGTTATTCTCATAAAGCAAAATAATAAACGTAAACATAATGAATATAGACTGGCAGTTGGTAGTTTACAGTATTCATAGACTTGGTCATAGACCAAAAGCCTGAAAATGTGGAATCATTGTGGCGGTTTTGGAAAAGCTGTGGTTCTGGAGAAGAATCAGAGAAGAGATATCATACCTTGGAGATGATGCATTGAAGGAAATGAAAAGGTATAGAGGGGAAAACTAAATACCATCTAATAAAGTATACAGAAAAAGGAAGAGCTGACAAGGAAACTCACAAACTAAGAATCCTGACCTCTAGATAAGAATAGAAAAGGTTAGAAAACATCAGTATAAAACTGCTGCAAACAGTCAGATATCGCAAAGTTTAGATTTTTTGCTTGGTGAAAGTCTCAACAATAAATGAACCATGAGGTTGAAGAAAACTCATGCAAAATTGCAAACTGAACTAAATATCTCAAATAAATATATTACAAATTTTAAATATCAGATAAAAATGAAAGTTGATTGAAATCAGGAGAATATATGTAAAAAAGTGAGAAGTAAACTTTGTTTTACTATATACCAATAATATTGTGATAGTTCTTATTGTGGCAGCACAACTTAACCTATTCTTCCTGATACAATTATTCATATTAAAAACACGACATGGCTTTTGTGAAATACTATATGTAAATAATAAACTATACAATTCATATCAAACCCTGAAACTGAATAATGCTCTGACCTATTACATCAAAATATCTTTGGGCCAAATCAAGCAATGGTTATTTTTAAAAGGTCCTCCAGATTCATTGCCATGGCTGAAGACCTCCTGTAGTGAAATTAGGTCTGTACATAATTTTGAAAATTATTCGGTGAAAATCCATTTCAAAACAAAATTTATCATTACAGAAATTGTTATTTTTCCTCTTCAGAAGATAATTTATTATTTCAATGTGATTCCATATCATCAGGCATGATTTGCAGCTGTTGATGTTTTGCAAAATTCTTCATTTCTCAGATGATTGCTTTGTGTAGTTTGCACTTCCTTTATGAGAATTTGCATCATCCTCTGAAAAAATACTTGTTTCTGAACTGGAGTTCTCATTAAAGTTCTTTTGGCTGATTGCAGTTGATGTGCACTGTATAATCACATAGCTTAGTCACATAGCTTGGAACAAGTATGACATCTAGTCTTTCTTTGAAAGTCATTAAGTGAAATTTAACATCTTTAAACTAAGATAATCTCTTCTTAAAAAAGTTATTTTTCATCTGTCCTCAATTTCATTTTCATATCACATTTTAGCTTTTTTTTTCTCTTAATGATTCTTCTTTCTATGTTTTTTTTCCTATTTTTATATATGTCAACTCAGCATCCTCATTAACTTCCACATCTTAAAAAAAATATTGTATTTCTTTTCCCTAGACCAATACCTTTAATGATTTAGGATCTAAAAATATTTCCTTAATACTTATCTTTCTTTTTCATAAACATTCCCCTCAATGTTAATATTGACATTTATGTATAATTTTATCTTGTAGTGGCTCTGAATAATATTATTTTCCATTCATTATTCCACCCCACATAAGATCTGGTTGCTCCTTTAGGAAAGATTTCCCTTTCATTCATTTATAAACATGGAATGTAAATGGCTTGCCATGAGACTTGCATGTTGACAAGCAATCCACAAATGTGGCTATGATGTTCTTCAAAGGAAGTAATGGATTTGGAAAAGGCTAAGCGAGCATGGAGGGATTGAGGACCCAGACATAGAATTTAAAGTGTGGTTAAGAAGAGAATATTCCAAGAGTAATTCATGCCCTATGCTTTCTAGCATGCAACTGCATATCATTATTAATATTTTTGAAGTGCATTATTATTTTCTTAATAATATAGTAAGTTATAAATTCCACATGTTGAATTGTTAATATTCTGCAGATGTCTCCGATAGTTAAAAAGCTATACATTGTGCAAGGTTTTATTAGTAAGCCCATTGTTATGGTTTTGATTGCGTCTCTCAAATGACATGACAAACTCTTAAACCCCAATACCACAGAATGTGATCTTGTTTGAAACTAAGGTCATTGCAGATATAATTAATTACATTAAGATGATTTCAGTCTAAATTAGGTTGTGCTTTTATTACAATAGGCAGTTAGTTAAATATTAACAAAGGAGAAGGGGACCAGACATCAAATCAAGCTAGATTAAGGAGGAAGTTACTACTTCACAGGCATTCCAGGGGAAAACTACACCCTCACCAAAGGGATATTAGTCCCTGCGCAGGCAGGAATGATGGTTTTTCAGTCTCCCCAGGGAATAACTGACCCATTGATTCCTACTAAGAGTGGGGAATAAACAGTAAAGGGGAAATTTGTTTGCTGGGTCCTTGTGCATTAGAAGCCAAGATGGTGCCCATAAAGAGTAGAAGTCTAGCTTTGAAAAATATGGGGAAACAATCTGATTGGAAAAGAGCATGAAAGTCCAGAAGATCCAGGAAAGAGATTGAATAAGAAGAGGGCCCAGTAAAATCCTAAAGAATTAGGGAGATTTGTTAATTTGAAAGAAAGTTTAGCCCTTCCAGGACCCAAGGAGATACAAATCGCAGTTTAACAAAGGTTTCAGTTGAGTCCTCTCTCTGTATTAGCTAGGTGGGCCTGGGTGTGGCAGCCACGTGGGCCCAAGTGCAGGTTCGGTGGGCAGGTTACAGCCCAGGTGACATTGGGCCTTGGCAGCAAATGTACAGATGGGGAAGTGAGACACCAAGAAGTTCTGCATCCCTGGGTCCTGGCCCTTGTCCTGGGCTTAGTGGGGACAAGTGTGGGCCAGCAAGATGGAACTGAGCCACTGGGTCATGAATGAGGCAGTGCTGCAGCCTCTTCAGCATCACATATGCCCTATATGCCCTTCCATTAAGTCTTTTATTTATTTTTAATGTTTTTATATTTTATTTTATATATTTGTTTTTAGAGAGAAGGGAAAGGAGAAAGAGAGGGAGATAAATATCACTGTGTGGTTGCCTCTCATGTGCCCCCAGCTGGGCACCTGGAGTGCAACCCAGGCATGTGCCATGACTGGGAACTGAACCAGTGACACTTGGTTTGCAGGCCAATGCTCAATCCACTGAACCACAGTAGCCAGGGCTTCCATTAAGTCTTTTATAAGGTACCTTATACATTAAATCCTCCTGAGTTCCCCAAAATTATTTTCTTGTGACTTTGCAAGAACTCATTTCCAGACCATCTAGCAGACCCTTGATGGTCCCATATCACATCCGACAACATATGACTGGTATCCCTATAATTGAAGAAGAGACACAAAAATAGACACAAAGGGAAAATGTCACATGATGACAAAGGCTGAGATTAGAGTCAATTAGCTACAAACCAAGGAACGTCAAAGATTGTTCAACATCAGAAACTAAGAGAAAATTATAGGTTCTCCAGTAACTTCAGAGAGGACATCCTTTGCCAATAACTCAATTTTGAACTTCTAGCTTCTAAAACTGTGAGAGAAGATATTTCAGTTGTTTTAAGCCACACAGTTTGTGGTACCTTGTTACAACAGCCCTAGAAAACTGATACACCAGTTAGGAATAACACATTCCATCTAGTTTTGATACATTTTGCTCAAAGTTTAGAGACTACGGGCCCCTCAAATATCGACAAACCCATTTGTGTTGCACTTTATTTGGTACTGCTTTCTGCTTTTTTGGTAAGAGTATTATAAAACATGTTAGTAATATAATACATAGCTTTACTTCCATAAGTATCAAAAGTTAAACTAAATTTTAGAAAACTCAGGCAAACGTAAGAGTATATAGTTTACTAGACAATGCACATTATGTCTATTCTAATAGGTCAATGCTTACTTTATAACTGTCATTAAATATATCTACGAACACTCCTGGAACACGTTGTTAAAATTGTCATTTATGAAATTAAAGGACAATGTTAGACAGTTAATTGACGTAAAGCATTCAAGAAAAGAGGAACTTTACAGAAACAAATAAAACGAAAACACAATAACTGGAAAAAATAAAAAAACCTTCTATAGCAGAGCATCAAGTAATGTCAGACTAATCTCGAGCATAACATTAAATGCAAAAAGGCTTTGACGTTGGAAATGCCACTTGTGTTTACATTTCAGAATATATGCATTTAAATATCTGTGAAATCTTATAAACGTGCATCAGTAGAAACACTCAAATCTTCTACAAAGGAGTTTTTTAACACCCGTGATTATCAACCATTGAAGAAAGTATTTCATTCCACGTCTTGACTGGAGGTGCAAATGAACCACAAAAGAAGAATCAACGAGTTCAAATGTTTCCTTAATACGAGACAAATAAAAACTTTCACACAGTTTGCTTTATTTTATTGAAACTGTCACCTTTGGTTCCTTTTAAATTTATTTAAAATGTTTGGGTTTCCTTTTGGTTTGGATTTGCTAGAAATGTCTGGCATTAGGAGTTTACTCATACCTACGTAAAGGAAGTCTGGATTCTTAATTTTATATGTCCAGAAAATTCTATTTTGTCTTCTCCCCTCTGTTATTTTCCTCCTGATTAAGGCAGTTAGCTGTGTGCTTGAGCGATGATCCTGCTGTGGTGTTAATCAGATGAGAGAAGACCCTGCTGGGGGTTTTGGTAAATACACTGGGACAGTTCATCTCTTTCTGAAGTCTCTCTAGGTCTTCATTCTTCCTAACAGCAATAGCGATGCTAATTAAAACTAGATGTTAATTATAAGTTTAAAATATCCTTCCCTTACAAGTTAGTGTAATTTTTTCTACCAATAAAAATGATGTTTTTATATTCCTGTGGCTTTTTTGTCTAACTCTTTGAAATTAAATTTTAAAAAAGTTTTAATATGACTATTTCTGTAAATGATAAATGTTCCTCTATACAAGGTCATATTTTTATGCTTATTTAAGCATGTTTTTATCCCTAAACCATTCTCATTTTTCAATAAGTGAAACTTTGATTAAACTTTACATCTCATAAAATTGGTGACATGCTTGCAGAATGAGTAGAATGTTCAATGAGGCTTTAAAAAACAATCTTTATTTATAGAAGATTACTAAAAGTCAATTAGCTGATTTTTTTTTCAGAAATGACAAAGGCAAATAGAATCTGTTGTTAATGTATGCAGATATCCATTACGTTATTTCACCTAACCCTCTTTTTTAATTAGATTCAATTCATAAAATATCTGTTATTGCTAATGAATGTGAATAATATTTATTAATAAGTGTCCCAGAAAAAAAATCAGCCTTAAAATTATAAATGTATTAGCAACATATGTTGATTATAAGTAATGGAGAAAATAGTAAAATTTTGCTAAGAGGATATGAAGGAGAATATTATTTAAAATAGTAAATTTGTGCTAAAAGGATATGAAGGAGAATAATGTTATTATAAGAAAATCGTGTCCATTTTATATGCTTGATTTAAATGGGAGTAGTAACTTAAAAATTAGAACTATTCACTGTGTTCTAATTTAAATTTACTTTTTTACTTTGCATAAAATGTATTAAAATGTCCAGAAAATGTTCTATAACAGAAGAAATACTTGTGACTCATGAACACCCAATAAAATTATAGTAATTATTCCATGAAATCTGGGACAAAAAGGCTAATTGAGTGTATTATTATAAAACTCTAGAGGGAGAAACAACAAGTTCAGCAGAACTATCAATGGTTTAGAATATCTCAACTCTTTATAGGATTTATCACTCTGAAAACACAAGATATGAATCTGATCATGAAAGAACAAATCACATTTTAAGTGTTAACGTAATCAAAGAGATTGTCATTTTGTGGCTCACCATAATGCCTTCATATATTAGATATTCAAAAATTAAAGTTTTCAATTTAATACCCTATTAAGTTCTTCTAAAACACACTTGCATATTTTAAATGAAAAAAAATTATTTAAAAACACACTTGAATATTTTAAACCAAATAGGTTAAATATTAGCATATTACTTAAAAATAAATCTTATTTCAAAAATTTTGTATATTTGAATACCGTAAATTGATAATATTTAGTGCAATATAATTTCTTAATTTTTTTGATATTCAAAGGTATTTAATTTTATGATCAGCTTCTGTTGTTTTTTGAGATTTTTTAGTTTTAAAATTCAGAATATATTGTTGAGGTTAAGAATACATAACTGAGTTTCCTTTGTAGACAATGCCCCAATAATGAATCATTTGTGAAGGTCTGATCTTCCAACTACCAAAAATAGCTTTGACAATCATGAACCCTATATGTCACTAGTTAAAGAATTATAATTCAATACAATTTGGAAAGCCTCACTATATAGGCCTTGTACTGGAGAAGCAATGCAATACATAGGAATGTAGTCGAACAAAGTAAACAATTTGATTTTCAATTATTTAGTCATATGACTTTTAGAAAGTTAATATATTAATGTATAATTTATAATTTTGTCATCTGACTAGTTTTGAGAATTCAATAATAATTGAATTTAGTAATGTAACTATGTTTACAAAATCTATAATAATATTTAGGTATATTATAGGTAGCTTGCATCATTCTGACTCTACCAAATATTTCAATATTTACATACTCATGGAAAAGTGAATGTCCTTTGAAAAGGATAAATAAAAAATATAGAAAATATACTGACTACATTATTTTGTAATTTGTGAACTAAATCTCTATGAGCACCTTAAAATTGAGCTTTCCTATGGCACCTCTTGACTAAAAAAAGTGTTCAACTTCTAAAAAACTGTTAATTTACAAAATTTAGTAATAAAAATTATATCACTTCATACAAGTGAAATTATATTCATGGACTGAATCATTACGAAGTCATGCATAATATACAATTATAAAACAGTTGGCTGTAAATCTTCAAAACCAAATAAACAAATGCTTCCATTTCTGATGAAGCAGCACAATTTCTCATTCTGCTCAGACTAATATTAAATATTGAAGTATTCTCCTTGTAGTTACTTTAATGTTTTTTTTTTCTTTCCTTTCTTTTCTTTCTTTTTTTTTTTTTTCTTTTTCATTTTTTGCTAGAGAAAGATCCACATTGAAAGTGTATGATAAACAATCTCTGTTATAAATTCTGGAACTTTTCTAGCAGTTCATAGAATTAATCCTCAAAATTCACAGATTTTATATTTGTGAATTTGCTAACTTACTAAAAGTAACTTGTTACCCCCAAACCAACACTTGTGGTACACTGATAATCATTTAAAGACATGCAGACATGCGCATGCAGTGACACGCCTGAGTCACCCATCACTCAACTTGAAGTTGTTGAACTTGTTACCAACTGAGGTTGAATACGGTGATTCTCTTCCTTCTTGTTTTCACTCCCTTACTGTACACAAGTGTCCTTTTTGTGATCTATTTAGTGACACACATTTAGCATTTTTTAATTTCACTGACCCCCAAGTATAGTAAGTGCAATTTGCCTTATGGAGAAAACTTGTGTGTTAGATAAGCTTAATTTAGACATGAGTTACATTGATGTTGAATGTGAGTTCAATGTTAATAAATCAACTACATGTGTTTATGTACATATATATTATTTATATAAAATAAAATGTTCAAACACAGAAACACATATAACAAAACAATTATCTGTTGATTGATTGACAAAATGTTGTGACCAGAAGACTTAATCTTGTGTTTCCCTTAGAAACAATGGTTTAGTATTCACTAATTCTATATTTTCAGAGACTTTACAGAATATAACTGCTGTGAGTAATGAGACTCAACTGTATTTCCCTATCTTGATCATATTTTACTTATAAAATATATTAATTTATTACATAGTATAAAAAGGAATTAGTTGCATCAATCACACTTCTTGGTATTTACTTAAATGAGTTGAAAATTTATGTTTGCACAAAAACCTGCACATGAATGTTTATAGCAGCTTTATGTGTACTTGGGAAAGCTTGGAAGCAACCAAGCTGTCCTTCAGTAGTAAATGGATAATCAAACTGTGGTACAGCCAGACAATAAAATACGATTCAGTAATATCAACAAACGAAATACTAAGCCATGAAAATGCATTGAGGAAACTTAATGCTAAAGAAAGTAAGTCGATCTGAAAAGGCTACATGTTGTAAGGTTCCAATTAGATGACATTCTGAAAAGATTAAATATGGAGGCGGTAAAAAGATCAGTAGTTGGAAAAGGCTCAGCTAAGGGAGGAAGGAATGAATAAGAGGAGCACAGGGGATCTTCAGGGCAGTGAAACTACTCAGTATGACACTGAAATATTGGTCATATGTCATACTTTTGCCAAAACTTACAGAATATACTACACCAAGAGTGAACCCTGATGGAAATTGTGAACTCTAGTTAATGATAATGAATCAAGATTGGTTCCTCGATTGTAAGAAATATACCATGCTAATTCAATTTGTTAATTACCTCTTATTGGGTGTGGAGATGATGATGAGGAGGAGAATATGGAAACTTTACTCAACTGGGCAAGAGCTAAACTAAGACTGCTATTAACTCTGAAAAGCATATATATATATATATATATATATATATATATATATATATATATATATATATATATGTATATATAGATAGATAGATTAGGTAAGCTTATTAGATTCAAGTAAAATAAGCTAATTTTAGCTAATTTACTATAAATCAAATGAGGATTTAAGAGAAATAATAGTTCAGGAGAAATAAGCTTTTAAGCAACATAAAACAATATTGGAGTTTATAAACAAAATTATAACAACATTCACAGGTATGAATATGATTTTCTCCCTTACAGCCAACATAGCTGTCATTAAACACTAAATGCTAAACAAACATTGACCATAATGCTAGCCCTGGAAACTTGAACTTTTTGCCACAGCCTCTACCCATAAATAAATGTTTCTGTCAGACAACATACTAAGAATGGGAAGTGGGTATATTTCTATGAACAAAACAACCATATTTCCTTTGCTTGTACTTGTTCCTTTCCTTTTTACTTTTCATAATTTTGAACAAAATGTTTTTCTGATCTTTCCTGTTTGACAGACTATATTTTCAGATTCACAGAGGTATATCACTCATGCATTTCCTCTATCCTAAAGTTGTAAAATTTACAAAAATTGGCCTTGATGCAGCTTGTACATACTCATTATGACCTTCATTACTTGATTTCAATTATTTATTTGTTCTTGGAGCTAAGAGCCCATATCTTATTTCAGTAGCTACCTTTGAAAAGCAGCACATAATAAATTAAAAAAAAAAAAAAAAGAAATAATCTCATTCTCAAATGTTTTAAAGCAGGTATTTGCATTTCTGCAACTATATTTTAAAGTTATATATTAAGCACCATATTAAAAATCTTGGAGATTGAAATGTGTAAAACTTATTGCTGAAAATTAATTTGAACAGAAAAGGCACTTCACTGAAATTTAAAAAAAAAAAAAAGGTTGAATTGAAACATAGTTTACTTGACTAATTAGTAGTTCGGGTAATAAATTCAGATAGAAAAACATCACTGTGGACTGTGCCAGTTAAGTGAAATGTCCACGGAGAGTTCAACTTTAATGAGAGGAGAGAAAAGGCAAGGACGTTCCAGGTGGCAGCAATGAACTGAGCAATGGAGCGAACCAGGGATTTGTGGTGTATTTTATGGAGAAAATATTAGATCAGTCTTCTAATGTGAAGAATTCACTGAGGGAAGTACTGAGTGATAAATTTGGAGATACACAGACTGGTTTAGGAGAGCTGTGAAAGGCAGGCCTTTAGTGGGGCTATATGGTTTAGGTACGGTAGAGTTATGACATTGATTCAGAAAATGTAGGTACAAAGCATTGTTGCAGGACATTTGATCAGGTTGTGATGCATTGCACAAGTTGCCTTCTGGGTGTCTCTAGATCGGGAGAGATAGTTGAAAGCCAATGAGAGTAATCTTAATGTGTATTAATGAGGATTATGACTAGGTTTATGGTGCATTCTTAGGTCTTCTAGTAAATTTAATTCATTCTTGATGTCAAAGGGACTGCCACATCCCCAAAGAAAATATGTGTTCTTCTGAAATACAGATACTCTTTCCATAATTTTTTTTAAGATTATTTATTTTCAAAATGTACATGAAATAGATTGTATTAAAATCTATGGATTCTGGAGACAGATATTTTTATAATAATTGAGATAAATAATGTAGGTACTTCCTTCTCCTTCATTAAACCTTTGAATTATTACACTGTGGAAGAGAGAAAAATGAATGGAATAATTTTTGCTTTTAATATGTTTACAATCTATTATGAAGGCAGTTTAATTTATCAATATGATATAAAAATAATGAGGGTGGCTATTATAAGGGTTTATAAAAATAAAGCCTATGGAAGCACAACTGTGGCAACAATAATAAGCAAATGTCACTGAAAGGGTTGCAGAGAGACTGTGTTTTGAAGTATGTGTGCAATTTAAGCAACAGAGATGAATGAGTACTTGCACAATGTTAAGAGTGTCAAATACATAGAGAGAGAGAAATATATATATATATATATATATATATATATATATATATATGGCATATGTAAACATTGGTAGGAAGCCTACTGTGGTTTGAACAAAGGCATGACAGAAAGAGTATCCTGAGAAATAAACAAGGTATAATTGACTATGGTCATGTCACTGGTGTGTGTATGTGTGTGTGTGGAAGGGGTGTGAGCACACAGACGTTTTTATGGACGTGTATGTGTGCTAAGAAGCAGGACTTTAAATATCATTCTATGATTTTTTAATGTTATTTTGGATCAGGTAGGGGGCTACGGGGATTGGGTAGAAGAAGGACAAAGCAAAGGGCCAGGGGGATGTGCTGGGTCAGATCGCAGACATCAGATGGTTTTGGACTCTGATGCAGGCATCCAGGAATCATTGGAGATTTGCGAGCAGAGGGATGGCATGGCTTATTACATGGCTGAGTTACAGAAATAGCTCTGTTAGTAAAACATGAGAGAGTTTGGAAATGAGAGGCTGTGAAACACACAAAGAGACCATTTGAAAGATTTCTGCAAGAGTTCATGTAAGATGTACAGATACCTTAAAACTGCCACCCATCAAACACAAGATCAGGATATGTAGGAAAAATAAACTTGATTTGAATAAGTAAAAATCTGTTCATATAATCCACAACCAAATACTTTTGTTTAGATTTAGGTACAATTAAAATTTTTAATAGCAATAATTTTCAGGGAAGGACCATAACTAACTATATATACACAACCATTATTTAAAGAGGGTCAGTCTTTATTTTGCTCAAATCACAAAAACTTCTAGAAAAAAAGTGTAGCAAAACACTTTCATTTAAAGTTTAAATAAGTATAAAATAAATAAGTATAAAATTTTGATTTATAATATTTTAAAAAGCTTGCAGTTATTGGGTAATTCAAAGCTCTTTGAAGATTAAATATTACTATAGTAAAATACACATGAAGTTTAGTAATTCTTTATTAAGATATATTCCCTTTGTGTAAATATGATCTTTTGTTGAAGATCTTTTCAGTTAAACTGGAAAATATAATATAAGGAGTATATATTGCTTTATTATATTCATAAAATACTTTTGAGTTGTGAATAGATTAAAAATGTTGAAATTATTAACTTAGAACTAGCAGTTTATATATTAAAAGCAAAGATGACTTTATTAATAACACCTTCCACTGAAGTGGGAATGAGCTACAGAGGTATAGGTTGCAATAGCCCTTAACTATTTGCTATTATTGTTGACAGGATTATGCCTGTCAAATACCATATTCTTGTCACTTAACTGATAGTAGAAGGACTAGATCCTAGCATTTCACTCTTACTCTAGGTTTCCTTTCACTGTACCATTTAAGATCTTTTATGTCTTACAGTGCCACAATATCAACTATATATTATATACTATAATTTAGTTTTACTTTCAGAACTACTAAATCTTACTTTTTTCAGTTTACCCCATTAGGGAAAAAAAAAATGGTATTGTTTCATAACAGAATATTCTTAATTTATTATTAAGATCATGGCATTGAAATGAAAAAACATCACATTATCAGCAATCTAAAAGAGTTTAAAGTTTACATAAAAAAATCACAGTTGTAACTTATGTATCATAAAATCAGTTTTTGTAAAATGAATGCCTACAACCATGACGTCATCTTTGTTTCACCAGTTATTTAGTTTTAACTGTCTCATAAAATAATCTAGAGATTTCATCCTTCTTAGTATTTGTTTCTCTTATAATTACAGGAGAGCTTTATATGTTTAATATAGTTTGCAAAATGTTTTACAAAAATATTAGTATATTTCCTATATTTAGAATAGTTAGTGGGTTAAAATTATTTTCTTTACTCAAGAAGTTTTAAATCATGTTTTACATAGCTTTTAAATGTGTGAAAAATATGTATAGGGACACATAAGCCTAGAGTTTTGGGGGAATACCACAGGGGCAACTAGCATTTTTTTGTTTGAATTTAGCTCCTTGATTACTTTTTAAAATGTCATTGTCTGAATATATTAAATTACTAAATGCCAAATGAATTTTCACCAATATATATATATATATATATATATGCACAATATTAATTAATGAGATAATTGTCAGGTAGTGACTTTAACCTTCTCTCTGAGTTCCAAAAATTGTTAATGTCTTTAATAAATTCAAAGTTTCTGAAGGACTAGTGTAGAGGTTGAAATCTCAAAAGTTGAGTGAAAACTACTAATATCATGAATTGTTTAAATTGTATTCTTGTTTTCAATATGTTTTTAACTGGCTTTAGTGTTCATAGGTCATTGTTTGTACTTTGTGTTTTGGGAACTAGAACACTACATTATCTCAGAGCTGACCTGAAGTGGATAAGTCAATCATTGTCTTTGTTTATTTTTTTCGGAAGCCCATCTGTGTTAACTGTGATTTATTTATTTATTTATTTATTTATTTATTTATTTAATAAACTGTGACAGATGCCCTTATTATCGGGCTTATTGTACTTCTTCTGTCTCATTATTATATTTTTTCCACTAGGACATTATTTTGTTTAAAGGTAAAAAGCTTTTGGAATAATTGTTGTGGTTCTTCTGCCCCTCCTCTAACCCCCACACAATATTTTTAGGAGAGAAAAATCATTGGAATTCCAGGTTTATATCTTGAAAATCTTACCTACTGTTAAGAAAGAAAGAAATTAGTCACTGCAGAGGATTGGGTAATAAAGTAATAAACAATGTATCAGGTGTCTTATTTCATATTCTGTTATTATGAAAGAGAAAAATCTCATGGTAAGAATAAAACAGTGCAGTGGAATAAACCAGGCACATTACTAGGGTGAGTTCCTAGGTGGAATGGGGGTAATTCCTAGAGAAAGAAATATATCAGCTCCACTCACTGACCATATATATATATATATATATATATATATATATATATATATATATTCATCCTTCCAATAGAAAGCAGTCCTTCTGACATTGTTGCCTGACTAAAAAGTTGTTGGTGAGATTATTTATTCAAGGAGACAAAGAACATGTAATATGTCAGTTATGGTATATAAACATACCATAGTCCCACATGTGTATTGCCTACTTTTAAAAACACTTTAATAACAAAAACAAAAGCTTATAACAGTAAATTCTTTAACCAGTGGAAAATAGATCATAAGGATTTAGAGCTGAGAGCCAATCTTAATCAGTGGGATTTCAAAATATGTTTTGTGTCTTTCTACTGTTACCCTAACAGTAAATGAATATAAAAATATATTATTTAAAAATACTTAACCTGCTTCCTAGCTCAGAAGGTATATTAGTTTGTTAGGGCTGTCATAACTAATATACAACAGAGTGTGAGGCTTAAGCAAGAGAAATTTCTTTTCTGACAGTTCTGGAAGCTGCAAGTCTAAGAACAAGATGACAGCAGGTTTTATTTTATTCTGCAGCCTTTCTCCTTCACTTGAAGAGGGCCTCCTTTTCATCGTGACCTCACATGGTGCTTGAGCACTGCTGCTTCTCACTGTGGGTACAAATTTACTGTTCCTTAAGGATATCAGTCAGATCCGTTTAGGATCCACCCTAACAGCCTCATTCTACTGTAATTACTACTTCAGAGGCCCTATCTACAAAGACAGATACTGTATTTGAGATACTGGGATTTAGGGCTTCAACATATGAATTTGGAGAAGTCCGTAATTCAGCCCATTCAGAAGGTAATTGTGGGGTAAGTCAAAGATCATTGAAGTTAAAGGCAGGAAATCCTGATTATAACAATTTCGTGACATTAAATAAGCAACTCAAAATCTCTGAATCCATTTGTCACTTGCATATGGAAATAATAATACCCATATCAAGACAATTGTATGATAACACGTATTGAATTCCTGACATATTGCCTTAGCCATATTAGTAATACATTTATTGAATGTGTATGTTGTATCCACATCACCATGCAATTTTGTACATTCTAAGATTAAGGAAATGATATAATAGAAAAGACTAAAATTTAAATAAAGTCTCTTCACTTTGCTTTTGTACGCAACACATTTCATGTGAACACATTTGAGCATAATATATTAAATCTGTCTTAAGGTTACGATAGCATTTTAAAAAGCTTCAATCTAAACACTCTAGTTTTGTTCTATTTAGTTCTTCAAAAAGCTCTTTCTCATGCATCATTGATTTATAGACAGTTGCCACAAACAGAATAGGTCCATATGTTAAAAGTACTTGCCATTTTTTTTGTGTGTGTGTGACTGCCCTCAATCAGATTCAACAGATTAATGTTTGTAATAATCATCCATCCTGATTTTCAACTACAGTCTTAACTATCCTACTATTTTAGGTTTGTCCTTTAATCTAAATCATTAATCTCTTTAGGACTTATTGTTGCCTTTTTTTTTTTTTTTTTAGGCATATTGATCTGCATTTAATGTGTTCCTCTTTTGTAATGCCAGTTGTCTAGCATGGATTTTTTTATAGCAAAGTATCTTTGGTGACTGATGTATTGGTGTTTTGTTATATTGCTTCATTTTACCTTTTTTTACTCCACCAACTCTCCTTGAGTCCACTATCTTACATGCTTTAACCTTTCATATGTCTTTGTAATGACCTTCCATGTAAGATCAGGTACAATGAGTCGACTGTATTTTCTAGTGCAAATTAAAAAGCCATTTGTTCAGCTTGACTTATGCTTGGTGACAGCGCTGTGTATTTTTCACTGTGATGTGAATACATGAAGGACACAGCATTATACCCCATCTGCATTGTGAGGTAAATGTGATTGTAGTAATTACTACTGTCTAAGTTTTTATTCCTTTTTTTCATTAAAGCTGTTATCATGCCAGGGACAAAGATAAATAATACCCACTACCTGGCTTTTATTAGTTTCTGTCTTTGTTAAATATGAATGGCATGAATGGCAATAAGTAAGGCTATAAAAATCATAAATAAAACATTAGCACATTTTTTAACAGTGCAGGTGTAAATGTCACTAATGAAGTAAGAATAAATATGTGATGTTAATTACACTGGTTTCCCTAAGTGTAAAATCTGAAAGGAAATGGAGTGCTTGACACAAATGAAAACAGGAAAATCAAATATATTGTTTTCTTCCCCTAGGAAATACTAATTTTTAATACTCACCATACAAAAGTAGGTTATTTTACAGGTTTGAACGTGTATTAGACCTGTTTTACAGGGTGAGCAAAATAATTTCATATACGGCTATCATACATTTACAAGCTGGCCCCAGACTGATTTCTCAGTTCCTCTATGGGTTATGGTCCAGAATATGTGTTTCTTTCTGTTTTTTCAGAGTCAACGAGTCAGCACACGCTATTCTCTTCATCAGTGCTTTGTATCATTTTCTGCAAATCCATTTTCCTATGTAACAATTACTTTTCCTAATATGCAAAGAAATAGGAAAACTAAGTGTGGTGGGCTTATATTTAAAGAAGAGTAAATAGATCAGGAACTGACATTTAAAAAGCCAATTGATAAAGTTTATGAACTGTAAACAATGATTTTTTTTAAATGTATTTGTTTTGTTTTGTTTATTTCTTTGCTTGATCTAGAAAGAAATAGAAATGTGCTGTTGAAGTTCATGGCTCACTTTGGGATGTTTCATTGTTTCTGTTAATATGGGTCGGGGAGATTGACTATCACCTCAACGTTAGACAGAGTAAATAGCTACACAAAGACCAGATTCTAAAGGTTTCTTCAAGAAAGTAACTGTAAAGTGTATTCACTGCTCCCTGTCATTGTACCCAGTGTGAGGTGAAGGGGAAGGTCTTTCTGTTTGCTTTATAAATTTACCCTCTGTCTTATACATCACGATATATAATTGCAAGTCCCTATTTTAGTGAGAGACAATAATGATTCCACTTTCACACAGACACCAAAGCCTTACAATTAGAATTGAAGTTAAAATTCTACACATTTTGCATGCCAGCTTCAATGCGCATGTATCCTAAAGGATTATCTCCAGCTCAGACCTGGGTCCTGAGGATCGTGTGCCACATACTCAGACCTGGCCTCTCAATACAGCCATTTGGCGGTTGCAAGCGTGTTTCTCCCACACTGCTGAAAGTCAGCCTTGTTCCATTTTTACTCATTTCGACGAGCGACACCACCATGCCAACAGTTCCTTAAGCTGGGATCGTCTTCACCTTTCACAGCTTTTGCTCCCCTGCTCACTACCTCCACTCTGTCACTTTGTCCTACTGCATTTGTTCATCAGCAATGATGACATCACTGATTACCGCAGAACATTTTCCTCTTCTCTCTCACTGCTGCCCGGGTACCACAGAGGCCTCCGAACAGCTTGCCACAGATATCACCGTAAGTCCCATCAGCTATTCCTTGACACTGCAGTCAAATGCTACTTTATTTCATCCCACGACGTTTTCCCTTGCTTTTCGTTCTTAACAAAACCTTCAATTTATTTAAAATTTTCAATTTATTTAAACTAAAAAACAAATAAAGAAGCAGTTTATGCCTATTCCCTACTAACCACCTCTGGAAACCACCTACCTGTTCTCTGTATCTATGAACTTCTATTTTTTAAAATTTATTATTTTTATTTTAGATTTCATATAAAAGAGAGTTCATATGGTATCTGCTTTCTGCTGTCGGACTTACTTCACTTTGCATAATGCCCTCAGGGGCACAGCACTTTTCTCCTTACCTTTGATGATTCAACCACTTCGATTTCTTTTAGTTTCTCAAATGAACCACACTAACACTTGCCACAGAGCCTTTGCATATGCTATTATTCTACCTGGAAAGGTATTCACCATCCGAAACTTACTTAGCTCTTGTCTACATTTCTTTATCTTTTTTAAATTTATGTTCAAATGATATTTCCTTAAAATAATATTAATGGAGATTCAAATTAATACAACCTCCATTTTCCATTATCTCACAACAGAAAACTGTTTTATAGCATTTTCATTTATAATTGAATATTTACATGTATGATTATTAAATATCTTTTCTACTTTGTATACTAATATATTTTATGAGAAAAAATGAATGTCTTATTTTTCTCATTATTATATCAAATAGGTCTAGCATAGTGCTCAGGACAAGTTGCGTAATAATTTAATATACTTTGAATAACTAAAGTAATATTTTATGCTAAAGTTAATGTTTTCACATTATATGGCAATGTTAGCTACTGACATTCAAATGTCAAGTTACAAATAATTACTTTCCAACTGATCAATGTGAAATATTTCACCTTGAAGAAATGTTGAAAGAATACAATGAGCATCAGCATAGTCTTCACTAAAATTTATTATTTTATTTATATTTTGCCATACTTGCTTCTTCTAGCTTTCTTTTCTTCTCTCTTTTAAAAAAAAAATTATGAATCACTAGAAAATAAGTTGCACATAGTATGGCATGATATTTTATCCTTAATTACTTTAACATTCTATTAAAAACAAAAACATTCTTATTTATATGCTAAATACCATGATCACACCCAAGACATTTAACAATGGAAGCTTATCATGTTTATCATGTTTTAAAGGTTACAATAAAATAATTCACTGATCTTCTGAATTTAATTGTAGATTTGTTACATGACAGGTATAATACATTTTATATACCTTATAATATGTTAGAAAAAGGGTTTGAGAGTTTATCTTTCCACAAAGAATCTTAAGTGTTAAAAGGGAGATTCTATATGAGGTACACTAAACTCCAAGGTACATTACTATTTTATCATATCATAAAAAATCATGATCAATTATAAAGGTTTACACTTGAAATATATAATATTATTAAACAATGTTACCCTAATAAATGCAAATTTTAAAAACCATTATCATATTAGTAACATTGTCTAGACTTAACAGGACATTAGACAATGCTTTTGAGGGTTTAAATAGAAAATGGAATGGGGTGTCATGCTATGTACATTTGAATGAGAAGTAAAACTAGAAAACGCCCCCATTGTATTAATATGTTTTCTTTTCTTAAAGTGTTCTGTTATCACATGTGGATATATAATATTTATCTGAACCTATCATGGTATAGCAATCACTGGTGAAGTCTATAGATAGAAATGAAATATTAAAATTTATGAGAGTAACACTTTATTCCTGATATATTGTTACAAGATATTATTGAGTTTTTAAAAACATAGGATCAAGAAAATTCAGTGACCACTCTTGGAGAAGTATTGTACGGAGGCGACCAGAAGACACATTCTGGTAAAAAAACAGCAGTTCATTTCAAGTCATGTTCCCTGAGTGAGCTGTTGTTCCTGCCATGAGACGATGTCATTTCCATAAGATCTTGAAAAAAACTGCATGGATCACTACCAGGAAAACACCTTTCAGAGTATCTGCGTTCTTTCTTTACAACAGGTTTCTGCCTGAGGAAGAAGTTAAGGGTATTTTACCACAAATAATTAGCAAACAGAGAATGATCTCTAGTCAGAAAAAACAAACAAGCAAACACACACCAGATAAGCTGAAAAAACAGAAAGAGAGAAAAAGGTTATTATAAAGGAACATCTAAAGAGAAAAAGAAAAAAATAATGTAATCAGATGAAGAACTCTAAAGATACATGAGTATAGAACTGAACCAAATATATGATTTTTAAAGGACTCCAGCAATTATGCTGTTATAAATTTGTATTATTATTCTTTTAAGAAAGCCATAAATTGTTCAGGCTCAACCAAACATATATATGTATTGGATTTTAAAAATTTTAATAGAGGAACTGAAGAGAGACATCATTACTGGACATTACATTGTAAGGTTTCTCTCTCTCTCTGTCTCTCTCTCTCTCACACACACACACACACACATTTAAAAAAACTCACAAATTTATTTTTAAATAATGGAAACCACAGGCAAAGCAAAGAAAAACCATAGGAAACATATTCAAGATAACTAATATAAAAATATGAAACTTTATGAAACATCAGAAAAAAAAAGAACAGGATTAATAAGAATGATCACATTTACAATATAAGAATAAAAAATTTTCTCTATAGACAGAAAGTAGATAATGAATGTCATCAATATTTAATTAATTAATTGAACAAAATCTTATTGAGTGGCTCCAATATGTCAAGCAGAATTTTAAGCACTGGGGATTCAGCAGTAGACAAAAGATGCCAGCCTTCTCCTTTCATTGGGTTTAATGAACTCAGGGATGGCTTACATTAAATGAACAAAAATATCATTTTACAAGATCACTTCAGGTCAGTTTATATTAAAAAAATGAGAAAGTGAGAGAGAACAGTAACAAGTGGTTGAGAGTACAATAAATTACAATGTTGAAATGTATATGTACAGAAAATATCTCACCATTTTCCAGTAAAAGTATATTTTTCTAAGAATTTCAAGACAGCAACTCTGCAGCATTAAACTAAGAGCAATGCTTTTCTAAGACAGAGTCTTGGGCCCCTGAACCTGACCCTGCCACTGTCTTTTAATGGAAACTAGTTGGAAGGAAGCCTGGAAAATAGGGTCTTTAAGAGTCAACCTCACAGTGATAGACGAGGGAAGGCTGATGAGTGAATCTTTAAGCAAATCGTCAGCAAATGGTCAGCATAGTAAAAGAGTGTTACTTGTAATATTGGCATTTGTGAAAACAGAATTAAAGTTATTGCACGAGTTTACTGCAAATCTACCTTTCAAAATAAACAGGAAAAATAGTTTTACTAAGTTACACTTAGAGAAATTGAAATGATATGTGGTTTTTATTTAATTAAAATTATTTTATATTAAAGACATTTTTAAGTAATATATTTTAAGAAGTTAGCATATATTTATTAGTAACAATAAGCTTAGCTCAGAATAAAAACATAATACAATTGCATTTATAAACTTTTCAGTAAAAGGTTGAGTTCTTTTTCATTTCCTAAGCTATTTATTCTTTTTAAAAGATCTAAACTGATATGTTAAAACTATATTCCATTCACAATTATGTATTATTATGAAGAATGCACCCTCTCCCCCATGAATATATCAGTTTCTTTTATTTATTATTTTATATCTTACATGGAAAACTTCTATATTTAAGGATATACTAGATGAGTATATCCTTAATCTAGTAGTAATATTTAATATTTAGTTTTTAAATGTGCATCTGCCATGTATTGAGAACAAATGTTATTTTACAAAATGAATATGTTCCACAGTTATACTGAGAACCAATCAAGGCAGAGTGTGTATCTACTGTCTATTAATTAAAGTTTTTGTTACCATTTACTCTGTGCTGATATTTCAAAATAATACTATCTGTATATCTGATTAAACTAATTCATTAAAATATTAGATAACATAACCATCATTGAAAATTTAAAAAATTAGACACCATGAAAACTAAGGTGACTCACTTAAAACTATTAAAATTAGAGAATTTGATAAAGTTATAGGGGAAAAAGCAAGATAGAAAATTGCTATTTAAAAATTTTTTTTGATTTATTTACTGTTGTCCTATTACAGTTGTCCCACTTTTTCCCCCATTGCTCCCCCCCAGCCCACCCCTTCTCCCACAGTCAGCCTCCCCATTGCTGTACATGTCCATGGGTTTACAATTGCTATGTTACTGGTCTCAATTAGCAAAAACAATATCAGTTTAAAACTCATATTAATGATAGAATAGAAATCTATAAAATTACTTAGGAATACAAGCTACAAAAATGAATTAGTTAAATATAAATAAAACTACTAAAATATTATTAGAATATAATAAAATCCAGAATACAGAGAGAATATAGATATTAAAATCTCTATGTTCCTAGATATTTTAATATTGAAAGGTAAGTCATTGCAAACTTTAATTTATAAATACAATTTGTTAACAAAATCCAAAATGTTGGAATAGAAATATAACTTTATTTTTATATAGTAGAATAAATTGAAAGAACTGAATATAGTCTTTCAAACTAATAATTGAGCTTCAGCAAGATATTTTGCAATGTGTGGTAGAGTGGATATTTATAATCTTCAATCCAGCACTTCCATGTCTAGTATACTAGACATAATGTAGAAAAAAAATTTCATGGAGGAAACTGTGAAATGTGGATAGTGTTAAACACATATATAATAATAGTTCAAAAAATTGGCTCCACCTAAATAGAAATACAAAACCAAACAAAGTCTTAAATAAAAAATGCCAGTGAATTGCTATATAGGAAAAAAGTTTGTAATTATAAACTATGTATAGTCTTTTGAATGTTAATTAACAGAAAAATGATAGAAAATAATGAATGTAATATATATTATAGAGAATATAGAGAGAAGATATAAAATAGCTATTTAGAGATATTTAAATTGCTAATTTTGGCTATAGGTCAAAGATTTTAGCAAGGAAAATATGCATTTAAGCATATAATTTATAAATAAAATGTGTGTATATCTCTTTATGTATGTTTCTGATTATAAAGAAGAGTGTAATGGGCATGCTTAAATCTATGCTCAATAGAAACTGAATGGTTTCCATTGAAGAATAAATACACATGTTTCTATACATTATCTTCTTTGTTATATTGACATTTATAATTTGTATGAGAATAGTTTAAAAAGTCAAACAGCATACAAAATAAAGAATCATAATTGTGATATACTTTTTAAAAGATCATAACTCAAGTACTTTAAAGGAAATTCATATCTATTAGAAACAGAAGGGCATAAATGTGAAGTAAAATTTGTCTCCTGCTATATTAGTATGCAATTTATATATCTGTAAAATATACATGTATTTTTTTTTCTCCCATTTCTTAATAGGATACTATATGATGATGATTAACATCTGGGAGTGGAGATGACGGAATTGACAACTGAAAAAGCAAAAGAAGCTTCCATTCATGTGTCTAAATCAAGTCGAGTCTTGTGATAATAATTGCAGACATGACGTGAAATGCTTATTGCTAGTGAATCATAGTTGGTCTGATGAATATTTTGCTACAAAAAAGTTTCCTGATTCTGTAACTTTTTTAAAAAATATGTTTTATTGATTATGCTGTTACAGTTGTCCCAATTACTTTTCCTTCTGCACCCCTCCACGTGGTGACCCCCCTTCCTCCAGTTGTCCCCCCCTTTTAGTCCATGCCCATTGGTTGTGCGTATAGTCTTTCTCAACCTCTTCCTGTCTATTCCATTCCCTCCTACTATGCTTCTTAATTCCTGTACCATCTCCCTCCCTTTCCCCCTTCCCCCTCCCTGCTGACCCCCCCCAAAAAATGTTCCCCATACCTGTAGTTCTTTTTCCACCTTCATTGCCTACTTAGTTTGCCTTTGTTTCGATTCCCTAGCTTCTGTTGTTGGTTCTTGTGATGCAGTTTTCACTTTAATGTTCATAGTTTTGATCCTCCTTCTTCTAAACCAGTCCCTTTAACATCTCATATAATAATGGTTTGGATCTAATGAACTCCTTCAGTTTTGCTTTGTCCTGGAAGCTCTTTCTCTGCCCTTCTATTCTGAATGACAGTTTCGCTGGATAGAGTATTCATGGCTGTGGGTTTTTGATTTTCATTACTTTGAATATTTCTTGCCAGTCCCTTTTTGCCTGCAGGGTCTCCTTTGAGAAATCAGCTGATAGTCTAATTGAGACCCCTTTGTACATAATTATTTTCTTCTCTCTTGCTGCTTTTAAGATTCTCTCTTTATTTTTAATTTTTGACAATTTGATTATAATGTGTCTTGGAGTGGTTCTTCCTGAGTCCACTTTTTCTGGAGCTCTCTGTGCTTCCTGGACCTGTAAGTCTATTTCCTTCCCCAAGTGAGGAAAGTTCTGCTTCATTATTTTTTTCACATAATTTTTCAATTTCCAGTTCTTCTTCTTCACCCTCTGGCAATCCTATTATGTGAATGTTCATTCGCTTATAGGTGTCCCAGAAGTTTCTGAGCCTCTCCTCACTTTCCTTACTTTTTGTTTGCTCTTTCTGCACTGGTTGACTGTTTGTTCCATCCCTATGTTCCAATTTGTTGATTTGATCTCTGGATTTTATTTCCTTACCACTTGTCTTGTATGTATTTTCATTTGTTTCAGTATGACTAGCTTTCATTCCTTCCCTGTCTTGTTCCAAATTTTTTGTTAATTCTGTCAGCCACTTTATAACTATAGCTCTGAACTGAGCCTCAGAAAGATTTCTTATTTGTTCCTCTGTCAGGTCGTGCATCTGCTGCCTGGTGAGCTATGTCACCAGGATTCCAATCATTGTCTGCTTCATTCTGACCGTCTTGTGTTTAGCTTTGCTTCCTGGGAAGGCTACAGGAGGCAGAGCCCAGTACACTTGCCACTACCCAGCGACCAGCGGTGATCGGCGACCTTTTTCACTGCACTGTGGTGCTTTGTGTGGGGCTGGGGGTCCAAGATGGATTCCTGCCATTACTCCCTGCTGAGAGACCGGGATCCATCCCCCTGCCGTCTGGGCCTCACCATCCGAGGCAATGGGGGGGAGGGGGGCTGCCTTTCCCAGCATTGGAATCATGAGCTGTGGGGTCTCGACTGCAGCCGGGATTGCTCCCCTGGCGTTTCTCACAGTCCCGCCACTAACCCCGCTGCCACCACAAACACCACCGTGGTTTCTCCCCTCTCCTACCCATCTGGACGAGCATCACTTGTTTATAACTTGATATGTTGGGCCTCCATCTAGTTTTATTTTCTGGAATTTCTGGTTATCTTTTGTTTTGAGGTAGTTGTATTCTTATTTAGTTGTAGAGGGAGACTGAGCATGCCAGTGTAAGCCCCCATCTTTGCCAGAAGTTATGATTTGTAACTTTTAATAAAAAATAGCGGTAAGAGGATTCTGACAAATCAGACATTCTTGATTACATCTCCCCATGGCTTCAATTCCACCTGGTAATGTACTCAAGAAAACCGAGCCTCAGGCAAACAGGACACAGGCCAGGATGAACAACAAGACTTCTTCCATTTGTAAATCTTTTAACAAAGACGTGGATTAAAACAGGATACAAGGATAGGGAAGTATCCAGCTTTACAAAGGAGCAGATTTTTTCTGAGAACTAAAATGGCCTGAAGGGGAAAGGTGTTCACATGGTAGACACTTTTCATCACCTCATGATACCAGTCTCTTTAAAATCCTTGACAGGCTGTTTGAAATTGTTGAAAGAGGGTCAATAGGGGAGGTGGCAGAACTATTAAGAAAGTATTGTTGAATAGAAATACAAAAATAACTTCACAATTATAACAGGAACGATTTTAAATATCAGCATGTCTAGAAAATAATAGAAACAGAGTTGATATAAAAGGATCAACTATCTTATCTAGGCACATACTTTCTCAGAGTTTCTTAGGTAATAAAATTCTTTGCTGTAGCTCAAATGTAAGGTTAATAAAATGAAATATGAAATAAATATAATATTCTAGTTTATAGGTTTCTTCCATCATTGAAATAGAATCATTAGAAAGGAGCTTAGATGTGATTTAGCCAAATCTCTTGGGAAAATTAGGGCATGGAGAAGGGAAGATATTTACACACATTTATGAGAGAAAAGCCAGCCGTTATTAGAACAGGGATTAATGTATTGGGTAGCTTGCCCTTCTTCGATGATTTTCTGTTTGTATAAAGAAAGGAATAATAAACCACGTTATTTAACCAGTAGAAAATAAATATTTATTAGACATATCTTATTGATCAGATGTTTTCTTAGGAATGAGGATAGAGTTGAGAAAAAGACATGTTCCCTGTTGTGATATAGTTCAGATTTTAATAAGAAGAGACAAGCAATTTAAAAAATCAGGAAAAACGTTAGCAAAATGATGAATCCAAATGAATTTAGCATAATATACTAAATAAAATGAATAACTATAATATCATCTGAAAAGGTGATATCTGAGTTAGATCATGAATAACAACTGGTCTGCCACATTAAGAAATGTGTTAAGAGAATACCAGGTAAAGGAAATTGTGACTCCTAAACATGAAAAGATGGAATGAGTTTGAGGTACCAAAACATTTGATAGATCTTATGTTTGAAGAATAATAATCATTCAAGAGAAAGTGAATCAAAATTGCAGAGAAATATATTCAGGGTCAAAGCATGTAAAACATTGAAAACACGGAACTAAGCCTGGATTACATTCTGAGGACATAAAAAAACCATTGGCATATTTTCATCAAGGCAGCTATGACATTTGGCTGACACGGATAAATTAATTTATAGAGGAGGAAAAAGGAAATTGAAGAAATCAGAAGACTATTGCTTTAGTTCCAACAATATTAAACAATGCTTTGACTAAAATCTTAGCAGTTGAAAAAGGAAAATCATTGAGTACATATGTTTATATTTTGAAGATAGGCCTGACGATTCACCAAAGGAAATGTAATATGAGACATTGGAGAAGAATTAAGAGTAAATTCCAAGTTTTTGACTGCAGCATGTGGGTGGGCTCTGTCATTCTAAAGGTGAAAAAGAACAGGCCTTTTGCTCAATGAAGAGTTGAAAATTGAAGTCTGGACACATATTTCATTTAGGAAATATATGGAACAATAAAATAGACATGCTAAGTAGACCATTGGACATGTGAAGCAGAAGTTCAAGGAACTCTTCCCACTAAGGGTGTAAATGTAAAGACATTTGCAAATAGATGTTGTTTAGAGTCATGTGACTAGGAGGTGTTCCCTGATGGAGACTAAAGACTAGCAGGGATAGAATATATTCAAGCTCTGGGTCTAACTAGTCCAGCAAATACAAGTTAGCAATACAACTGAGAAAAATGTCTTTTGAGGTAGTAAGAAAATGACAATATTATGGTGTCACAGAAGATAAGAAGTAAATGTGTTTCAAGAAGCAATATGACAGATCTGAAGGACATAACCCTTTTTTTCATCTTATGTGATCTATCTATTACATTTAATGGAACTGACCACATATTCCAAGTTACTATAGACCTTAAAAAAAGCAATTTATAGTAAGGGATAAAGGAGTATTATATGAGAGTGTACATGATGCTAGTATAAAATAGGAAAGAACTAGAAATATCTGAAGAACATTGAGAGGGACTGTTAATAAATTTCATTTGGCACATACTAATTTTCACGTTTTGAGAAATGTCAATGGCATTTTCAACAAGGAAAATTTGGTTCTATATAATTAACCTGAGAAACTCATCTAGGCAAAAAGGCTAATGCTGACAGAAATGAAAGTTAAATCCTAACTATTCAAGTGAAATAAATAGTCCTGCTTCACTGTATAAAATGATTACCTCAAAAAATTATGTACAAAGTGAGTCTGCTGCTTGGAGACAACATCACATAGTTAATTACATGATATGTAAAATTACCCGTGCTTTAGAATAATAGGTAACCATCCTGTTTCATTTCTATTTTATTTTTGAATCGATTTAAAAAATATATCACTTTTCAATTTATTTTTCTTTTTGAAATAAATCACTAGATATTTAGACAGGCAATTTCCAAGATTTGCCTCACTCTAGAAGCAAAATAGATTGTACGATAATTATTTGTAAAAACAATTCCAGATAGCCTTTAAATTTGTTATTTTTCCTACAGTAGAAGTTCTACTAGTTAGTTATATAGTTATTGGGTAGTTCTGTTTCCATGTTAAACAGCTTATTTTATTTTTAAAAATATTTTTTTTATTTATTGTTAGAGACACAGAGGAAGGGAGAAAGAGAGGAAAAGAAACATCGATTGGCTGTTTCTCACAGGCTCCCACCTGGGACCCTGGCCTGCAACCCAGACTTGTGCCCTAACCTGGGATCTAAGCAGCGACCTTCTGCTCTGTAGTATGACGCCCAACCCACTGAGCCACTTTATTTTTTAAAACTACCATAGTAATTTGAGGATACAAATTGCATCAGTCATGTTCATGGACTTTAAATTGTATCCTCAAAGAATAAATAAACTTGGAACTTATTCTGCAATTAAATACACTAGTAACTAACTTGTTTACTTAACATTGTTGGCTAAAGTAGGTAACATTGCACAAGTACAAACAAAAAAAAATGTGGCTATTATAATGATTCAAGCTTATCTTAAAATGGAACCCCAACTAATTGTAGCTTTTAATTTTAATGGATTACTTTTATTTTGGGTGCCATGAGGTTCCGCTCCCACCTCCCCATGATGACAGGCAGTCTTTTTTGCATATTATTAGAGTAAGATATTAAATGGCACTCATTCAGAAACAACGTATATAGAATGCCAAAATCCTCAGCATTACATAGTATGATGTAAAAGATTCTTAGTGATAGTAAATTAATTTCTGCTGTCTTTGCTCCTATGGGGTTTGGGGGGAGAATTTCAGTACAAATCAAAAATTGGATTAAGTACACCTCTGATTTATAGTCTTACTTTGTTGTCTTATGAAAGACACACAGTGCAACCACTCATTTTGTCTTTAATAAGAATGGTTTGACTTCAAAACAATTGAGGGACTTTTCTACAGAAAGTAAAGGCGTATTTCTAACACTCAGTTTTTACTGGAAGATACTCAAAGATCTTCAGATGGGTTTGTTATCTGTAACAAATGCATGAGTTAAGGCCTGTGATTTTAGAATGGAAACCTATAAAGTTAAAAGCAGAAAATTGAAATACTACCCACCAAAAGGTGGAATCCAACTGTTCATAATTGCTTGTGAATGTAGAAAGTGAGGGAGAGAAGAAAAAAACACCCCAATATTTCTGATTCATTGTCATGATCCATTGGCTGGCTGCTATGAGGAGAATCACTAATGAAGCCCGCGGTTCCATACTGTTTGGCCCACAGCAGGAACCGAGCTTCACGTTATGGTCACATTCTTCCCCCGTCCCTAACATCAAAAAGGTTCACATGTTTTGAACACATTAAAATAAGATGTGGACATATTATTCAGCTTTCTTTGAAAATCACTGACAGCTCCCATACTGTTTGCGAGGGTGACAGCGTTCAGCGGAGCATTGTTCTGTGAAATAGGCTGCGTGTTCACACTGTGTGAAAGGAAGAATGTAAAGCTGAAAGTTTCGCAGAACCTATTATTTAGTTAGGTTTTTGTTAAGGAGTTAATAGTGCAATAGCTCACTTGTAAGTTTTATTTCTTCTTCTGAGAAAAATGGGGTTTTGCAAACAATCAGACTGTAGTGTTCCTTACATGTTTTTGATATTCCTGTCACTTAGTTTTGTGTTGCACTTCCTAGCGCTGTAACGTTACTGTGACATTACAGCTGGCAATTGAGTGTTGAAAGCCTAACGCTAGCGTTTTCTTGCAAAGTTATTCTTGCAGTATTAAGAATAAAATCCATAACTGCACTTCAGGTTCTGGCATGCCTAAAAAAGTAAACAGCATTGTATTTTCTTAAGCTACTTGCTGGTTACATAGATTGCTTGGTTGCTTTGAGGAGGGAAAATCTGTAGTTCCTTATTTATTTATTTATTTATTTATTTATTTATTTATTTATTTCTTAGTACTTTGTCCTGGTCTTGAAATTGAGATTGGCTTTTCAAATGTGATTGATTTTCAAATGCAAACCATTTCTGAAATTCTATCTGTGAATATTAGCTGTCATTAACAGATGAGCAGGCATTCTGTCTTATCTACTAAAAACATGTCTTAACTCAGAATGTTTAACCTAAGTTAGAGGAGCCATTAAGTGTGATTTCTTATATTATTTAACTTATTATATGATGAGTTTGTTCTATAAATAATACATTATGCATATAAGTAAATTAGAGAAATTATACTAGCACAAAGGGCCCATTGCTGGTGTTAGCTGAGTTAAAATTACAGCCAAAGCATCCTCGTGGATATTGTGAATAAAACAGAAATTCATTATAGTTACCAACTGTTATATAAATCCTGATGGGGATTTTAAAATCCTTAGATATTTTATATCTATATCTATACTAATCTATATCTATCTATCTATCTATCTATCTTTATATATATATAATATACTTTTTTTTTTCTCTCAGAATCACCCATCTTAGGTTGCCCAGAAAATGGGATATGAATACCTGGAATCAACGGGAAGGCAATTTGTTGAGACATTCTCAGAAACGCCACTGTTAAACAGAGGGAGGGTATTCTTGGATCTTGTGGCAAAATAGGACTAAGCAGATCCAAAGTTCAGCTTAGGAGCTAGGACAAACCTTGAAGTAAGGAAGTCCGAGCTCTAAACCCTAGCAGATTTAGTCACTAGATATTGGCTGCCCTCAGAACAAGACATCACCTTGGGAAAGAGCAGCCATTATCTACCAACTATTTTATTGAAGTTTGGGCATGTTGAAAACTTCAGTTTATTATTTAAAGTTTAACAATATATATTATTACCTTAAATATTGAAAGGGGTTATAAACTTTCATTTATTTTAAGTAATGAAAATACTATTTGTTAATTTTTCTATGCTATTGATGATACTGATGGCTTATAAATATGTGTGCAGTTAAATTTGTGGGTATTAGGATTTGTCAAAGTAACGTTACAAGTCAGTTTTTGGTTAGAAAGCACCAGAACTGTCTTGTTTGAGTTTGAACACGCATTTAACCAACGGGTAATATTAACAAGGAAACAAAGATTTTTTAAAAAAGTCTTAGATAAAATATAACATTTAAAATCTCTCTTTCTCTCTCTCTCTCTCTCTCTCTCTCTCTCTCTCTCTCTCTCTCTCTCTCTATATATATATATATATATATATATATATATATATTATGAAAAGTGTGCTAAGCAAATTTAGGCAATTTTAAAAAGTTGTAATGTAAATTACCTAATATTTTTTTCATCAAAATGCCACATTGACGCTTAGCAAGGTAATGATATAATAGAATTCAGTAAAACCATCCACCCTTCAGAATTCACAGAAAATGTTCTTATATACTTGTCAATTTAACAAGGTCAATATAAATTTCTATTTTTCACAGGTAACTTGAGAGTCAATGGAAATAAAGAAATTTGCCATTTAGCAAAAAACATGAAAGATGTGACCATTCCCATGTTTTCCTAAGAAACTTCCATTTAAAATCAGTGAAATCCATTGTATTAAGAGGAAGAAAGGGTGGAGAGGAAAAACAAATCACAAGCAGAAGAAAGAAGGGAAATAAGATGGCTTTGCACCTTAAAATACTGTACCGTATATGTGGTGATAAAAGAGAAACACACGAAGATGCATGGACTAGATGAAGCCCTATTTCCCATATTTTGAACTGTAATTACTTGGGTAAGTAGTTCAACAAAAGTGAGCACATTTTATTTATTAGGGACAGATGTAAGAAGTATCTGGCACGCACAGGAGCCAACTTTGGAAATTAGGGATTCATCTCTTTAGTAAGAACCTTTTAAAGAAATGTATTAGTATAAGATTAATTTATTGAAAAGGGGAGCTTGGTTTTCTTATTTTATTTTAAAATTCACATAATCATTGATAACATTATATATGCACTGGAACTTTGAGGCTATCATTCAATAAGTGGTCAGATGCAATTATAAGTTTAATTTTTAAAAAATATATTTGCGATTGAATGTATAGTAACATTTTGATGTATTGAAGTCATTCTTTGCTTGGACTCAAATAATAATTTTAGTGGTTAGGGAGATATTACTCTACATCATTTGAAAAGACACTTTTGATGCACTTCTAGAGTTTGTTCTGTTTTTTTCCCTTTGATAAGCAAACTTATTTCTAATGTAACTTCCAGTACAACTTTATCTGAGCTTTCTCCTCTGTCTTCTCCATGTTCTGAAATTTAGCAAGAAAAGTTACATAACATTTTAATGTTTAGATGTGAGGTTATGAATGTGAAGTCATATAAGAAGAGTAAAAATAATTTCTGGAATTGTAAAAATAGAACATGGAACAGAGTTTAAAATAACTTTTTTATGTAATTTTGGAGGTATGAGCAGAAGAGCTGTGAACAAAAAGAAAGAAAAGAAGAAGAGAAATGTGTACAATAGAAAACATGTGTACAGGAAAAATTATATTTTTCTCCAACATTTTGTTTAAAATGTTAAAGCATTCTGCAAAGGTGGAAGATATCCACACTGAATATTGCCATCTCCCATTAGTATTTTACTAAAATGTTTTAATATATTTGATGTAACATATCTGCCTATTTATCTAGCCTTTTTTCAATCCATGCTTCTTTTTTATGTATATTAAAATTAATCATGGAGTGATTTTAAAATTATGAGTTAGGATTCTCATAACAGTCTCTTGCAGATCTCTGGAAAAATATTTTCTCAATCAATTCTCCTTTGAACACTCCAATCAATTTAAAATTACCACCCTCTCAATACACATACCCACACATACAGTCACATACGTGACATTAAAATTCCCATTATACCATCTATAATTTACATATCCCTTACCACTTCCCAGCTCACTATGAGAATGCAAACACCATGGATTGTAAACTTCTGTCTTTTGTTCTCTAATATATTTTAAAGGCCTAGAAGGGAGCTTGATGTATAATAAGAACTAAATATATACAAGGTGGAACATATTTTCCACATGAACACATGTAAATCTACTTTTGCTCCACTCTGTATTGTTTGTATTTATTGTGTGTATATGTGGTGAAACAAGGTTTCTAACTGCACAGTATTCTCAAGTTTATAGACTATAATTTCAAGTTTGCATATGCAATTGTATAACTTTTTTATACCTATATAACACTGCAAATTGACCAAAAAGCCCTGCCCCAATAATGTCTTCTATTAACTTAAAAACACTTTTTGGTTTCATTGTAAAGTTTTATTGATGTTCCAGAGATGTAATATCCAAGGATTGATAGTTTTAATTAACCAAAAGTAAACCTGTTTTACAGAGAAGGAAAACTCTGACTCCAAAAAACCTCCTCTGCCTTGCGGCATACCTCTTCAGGGGAAAGGCTAAGGGAGTAAACCCCGACAGAAAATCCGGAGCCGGAGTCCCTAAGGCGGTTTGACGTTGTAGTCAACACCGGCAACTCCTGCGGCGCACCTGAAGCCAAGCTGTATTGACTCCGTCTTTCCCTTGGACCCTTCAGCTGTGAAGAGAGGGGGGGTCTGCTGCATGGGCAACAGCAGACCCTCCATATCACCCTGCCCAGGCTCTGTAGCTTCAGCTTCACTGGAGAGGACACTCCAGCGTCATCGCAAGATGTCGATTCAACACGGGAGGAGACAGATACCGTGTCACTCCCGAGTTGGACTGCACAGCCATTCTCGGCGGTGCAGATAGACTCTTGGGAAGCTACACCATCGTCTCTCGAGATGGACGGCTGCCGCCGCCGCCGCCGCCGACGAAACCTGTTTTAGTGTTAGTGGGCATTTCCACCTTTGATATTATTTGCTACTTGTTGGTTCTGCTATTCCAATTGCCACGTTTCTTCTACTTGTTTCTACTACTTCTTGTTGCTGTTTCTACTGCTTCTATATTTACAGAATTATCAAAATTAGTAACATAATTGGAAGTCATGAACACATAAGCACATATATTTATTCTCTCTTTCTGTCTGGAATTATGTATAAAGGGCAAACTTTTTAAGGCCGAAAGAGTAACGTTAGAATGACAAAGCACGAGGCTGGATTTTTAACATCCCCACCTTCTCTGTCATGCCCTCAGAGTGACACAGGTTTTGCCTTCTGTGCTTCCTTGTCTAAGCTGTGCGACGCTTTGCTGTTTTCACAACCTGTTTATTGTGATGTCAAGACTTAATCTTGACACTAGTTGACTTTTAGCTGAAAATCTGCAATTGAGATGGTGAAGCCGTCACTCTTGTTGACCTTTCAACATCCTGGTGACAGACACTCATATTCCTTAAACTAGATTTTAGTTAAGCAGAGATTCTATGGGCCAGTTTAAATCAGAGGTTTGGAAACACAAGCTAGCAACCTGACAAAGAGGATTAAAACATTCAGTATGCAAAAACATGCTTGTTATTTCAGCAGATGACAGAAGAATTTTGGGTTGGCTTACATAGCTGCTTTGCAAAATACATGAGGCAAATCTCAGCAGATAATTTTTTATTTCTCCCTTTGACTTTGCTTGTGAAGATTTCTCCTGAAAGTAAAACTGTTCAATTCTAGGGATTAGAATATTTTAGACCAAAACTTTCTGGATAAAATGTAAGTGCAATAGAAATTGGATATTTTGTTTAAAAATGTTTTTATAAGTAAAATTTATTATGTTTTCAATATAAGATATTTGTTAAAAATATTGCAGATAACTATCTTTAATCTGTTAAGTATAGAAAACCTACAGCAGCCAATAATACTATTTCAAAATTACATAATATAAAATGTTCAAACATTCTGCAAAGGTGAAAAGCATTTACAGTGAATACTTCCCACTTACCATTAATATTTTACTGCAATATTTTTATTATAATATTTTAATATATTTGATTTAAGATTATCTGCCTGTTTATCCAGCTTTTCTTAATCCATGCTTTTACAGGAATATACAAGGGGGATCCACACAAACAAGAATCTATTTATAAAATATCTGCATTTATTCTTACATGTTTAAACTTCAGTCATCTTCAAAGTACTCTCCATTTGATGTAATACAGATATTGAGACATTTTTTCACTGCTCAAAATAGTTTTTGAACTCATCAATTTTGATACCTTTGGTTGCTTCTATTTTTTGTCTCACCTCTTCCACATAGCAAAACGTTTCCCTTTGAGGACTTTTTTCATCCATGGAAACAAACAAACAAAAGGTTGCTCAAGCTACAGCAGGTGAATAGGAAGGTGGCGTATGAGGTTCATGCTGTTTTTGGTCAAAAACTGCTGAACACTCAGTGCAGTGTGGGCAGGTGCACTCATAAATCACCCATCATGAAATGGGCAAATGAGTTAAAAGGGTCTTAGAAAATATATATCACTGAAGCCAAATGCAGCCTCTTGCAACAACACCAGCTGGTACATTGATACAGATGGTTTCATAGAACACTAACTTAGAGGTACACAAGCTTGTACAACAAGAGGCCCACCCTCCAGAGGGTAATTCTGCTTTTTGGGGGGAGTCCCCCTTGTATATTATACAATAATATACATTTTCTGTAATTAGATAACTACAATATTTGAAAATATTTGTAATTTTTCTTTAAATCTAGGTATGCATTTATAGGAAAGAGAGTTTATGATATATGTTCTATTTTTACAAAATATGTTATGCTCTTAAATTTTGTATAAGTTTGCTATGACATTCTCAGCAAACGTGTATCATGATCTATATTCAGATATCATATCTTCTCATCTTTCATGACAATTTCCCTTGCAATTCTTCCACATTACATGCCTGATTCATATTAATCCTTTAATAGTAATTCTACCTCATCATTATAATAAATCATTTTAATGAGCATTTTAAAAAACATTTCTATCATTCTTATCAAGCATTTAACAGCTTAAATTAAGTAAATGGCAAATCATGGTTTAATTTGTATTCACTGTGATAATGTTATTAGAAGACATTATTTTGGCATTTATGTGGATGCAGCTCTCTGTTTCCATGAAAATTTATTTTTATTTTATTCTTAATTGAGTCAATTCATTGTTCTAGATGAATTAGTTAGCTGGCTGAGTGTCTGAGAAACAATTCAGGTGCAAATGAGAAAATAAGAAACTCTACATTTTTAACGAGATTTGTTTGACCTGTTTAATGTTTCAAAATGTATTAATTATGATTTGGGATAATTTATACAGCAGGCAGAATTTCTGCCTTTTCTATAAAAAATGGTTGGGCGATGTAAGAATAAACATTGCATTTGGAGCACCCATTGGCAATCACTCTGTGCTTGCTTCACTGCTTTTTAATAACTTGCTATTTCTTGCAGGCCAGTGAGGCTGCATCACTTAGGACACAAGCTTCTTAAAGAGAAATGGGGACATCTTGTCCCTATGCTACCTGTGAAGATTGGTTTTTGTAAGCCTAGAAAGAAGTGTTTCTAACAGAATCAACCACTTCCCTGGACTAAACTCCTAGCCTTGATCACAGACAGCACACTCTCCCACCAGATGGCTGTTCAAGAAAACAGTTTGGCTGCTTGTGATTCTTTGTGTTTGTGACAACTGCTAAATGCTAGGGAACAAAAATGCTTGAATTTGGAAAATGTTATGGAACCAAATTGATTTTTATGACATTGTTGAAATAAAACTATTTCAATGTTCCAACTCTCGCAGTCCTTGATGTGACCATGTTTTGTTTTGCTTTGCTTTGTTTTCCTTCCCTCGTCCTTAATGCAGGCCCCTGAACAGCACTCTTTCAACGCCTTCAAGATCACTGCCTCAGAATTGGGAGCTTAATTTGTTTACATCAACCAAATACTTCTGGATTAGCAAAATACAATTTCAAGTAATCCCATTTTTCTAGTTAGCAATCATTACCAAATACAAGGTTTGTTGCTGTTGTTTCTACAAACACTACTTGAAATGATTAAACCTCCTTGACACTTGATCTCATGTCTTCATCTTCCAAAAAGAATGAGCCCTTTAAAAAATTTTTGTATAGCAATCAACCCTACGCTGCCAACCCTCATCAGTAAACCTTTATAACAGGTATTCTTTACTTATCTTCTGTTTTGCATTTTCATCATGATTAAAGAGAAAGTCCAAGGTTTGAAAACACAGAAATTCTTGTTTTACCATTTTCAGTATGTGCACGAGATTGTCCAGGCTCGGCCCTTTGTATGTGACATTCAGTAGCAAATAGTTCTTTCTGGGACTTCTTTTTTCATCTGTAAGTGTGGGTACTACTCAGTTTGCCCATTCCATAAGGGTGTTTTGACCATCAGTGATGATTATGAACTTAAAGGTTGTTTTGGAGAATACAGTATTTTTCTTACAATTAATAATTCAGACTGAATCATTTTATTTCTATATCTTCATATTTAAATTAAACTTGTTAGATTTGAAATATAAGTATGATGGCATAAATAATAGAAAAAGTTAGGAGAGTAATATGGTTTTACCTTTAGGAATAAGAAAAACAATCAGTTTGAACAAATTCTCTAAAATTATAGTCAATTCAAACCAAAATACCTTTCTAATATGCAAATTTAGTAACAATGAGTCACTACTCAATGTTCTTTTCTATAAGATAAAATGCAAATCACTATGCATAGCAAGAAAGGTCCTCCATGATCTAGGCTCTGTCTACCTTTCCAGTTCTTGATATTTCAAGTGGCTATTATCTGTTTCCTTATCTTTACAATAAGAGAACTTATCTAAATACCAATTTCCTAAATTTATTTTTTTCTGATTAGCCCTGGCTGGTTTAGCTCAGTGGATTGAGCGTCGGCCTGCGAGCTAAGTGTCGCTGGTTCGATCTTCCAGTCAGGGTACATCAGAGAAGGAAAACTCTGACTCCAAAAAACCTCCGCTGCCTTGCGGCATACCTCTTCAGGGGAAAGGCTAAGGGAGTAAACCCCAACAGAAAATCCGGAGCCGGAGTCCCTAAGGCGGTTTGACGTTGTAGTCAACACCGGCAACTCCTGCGGCGCACCTGAAGCCAAGCTGTATTGACTCCGTCTTTCCCTTGGACCCTTCAGCTGCGAAGAGAGGGGGGGGTCTGCTGCATGGGCAACAGCAGACCCTCCATATCACCCTGCCCAGGCTCTGTAGCTTCAGCGTCATCGCAAGATGTCGATTCAACACGGGAGGAGACAGATACTACCATGTCACTCCCGAGTCGGACTGCACGGCCATTCTCGGCGGTGCGGATGGACTCTTAAGAAGCTACACCATCGTCTCTCGAGACGGACGGCTGCCGACGATTTTTTTCTGATTCATGTGTCCATTCTTTTTCAATTGGGTATTCATTCTTGAAATTCCCTAGTCTTTTTGTCAACTGGATATCACTTTCTGACATTTTAAGAACCCAATCTGGTGACATCTGCACTGTGAATTATGCTTAACATTAAGATATAATGTGATTACTCCTTTGCTTTATCTGTCACTGTGAATTCTGGTCAATCTTTTCAGATACAGGGGTGGGAGAGCTGGAATAGAATTAACAGCCAATAATAAGGCTGAAACAATAGAGAAGACTCCACAATATGGGGCCTTATGGGAATTGCCTGACTAACCTCCATTGGAAAATGAAAATGTACTGTTTTTGTGTCTACCTGGAATTGGCTCAAACGATGGAGGAGAGAACAGCCTTTTGAACTACATAGTTTGGAACTGAGTTTGACACAAGAGGCAGTGACATAAATTTGAAGGGACCATGTCAGAGAACAATCCAGACGTGATTGTTACTAAATCAGAACAGGGCAGTTTAGAGAGCAAAAAGCAGAACCTAGATTGATTCTTTAGAATGAAATGTAATGGATAATGGTTGCAGAGATGGAATTTTTGTTGCTTGTCTGTTTGTGTGTAGCAGGGTATTTTCAGACTCATTCATTCATAGAGAGGGAACAAGCTGTTAAGGAAACCAAGACAGTTTAGAAAGAGAAAGAAAAGAAAAGCTTGGTATCAGACCAGGGTCTGAAGAGTGAACTTTGGGGCTAATTAATTAGAAGCATCTACATTGGCTCTGCCACACAAGCCTAATAATATTCTTCAAATCCATTTCCTCAGTATCTCATTTAAACAACATATATTTAGATAACGTCTCTTAAAGCCAAAACACTGCTTTTTAAAATGACTGTATGTGATAGTAAAAATATAATAATGATAAAAATAAATGACAATTATTAAATATCTAGTATATTCAAGACATTGTGTTAAACAGTATATATTAACATAATCTCATTTTACCTCTTAAAATTTTCCTAATCATCATTTTATTAACATAATCAATAATTTGGATCTTGAAAGTATTATGTAACTTGACTAGGATCTATGAGTGTGTTAAGAAAAGCTAGAATATGGGCCAGGTGCATCTTCTCCTAATCTCTTGGGCATAGAAATTTTCCACTTCTCATAATCTATCTCATCTCTCTATGCTTACTTTGTGGCTAATTTTACATTGTAGTTAACTTCCTGCAATATTTCATAGAGAATGATGCTCATTTTTCCATACATATTTTTAATTTTTATTTTAATTAGTCTCAGTAACGTATCATAGCATAAATCAACTTTATGATTAAGTTGTACATGTAAAAACTAAAGTTAGAATAAAAGACAATAATTACTAGAAGCCTTTTATGCACTCACAAAGCAGTATATAGTATTCAACAGAGTTCAATACAGGGACAATGAGTTGGAATTTCCTTTTTTATTTTTAATAATTGTTGACCACCTAACATTTTGGGGGGTTCTGGATCTGGAATTTGTACTAACTTACATATTTTGAAACAAAAAGAAAAGTTTATTGAAACTACCTGTGTAAGAAATATTTTCAGATTAGATGAAATGTACTCTGCTAGTCAGAAACCTGATTATTTTCACAAATGCTTCGTAAAATGCTTCCAGAGATATAAAATATTCCACCTTAAAATAACAAATATTCAAAATTTTTATTCAGTCCTCTCTAAATCTTTTGTAATATGTTTAGGTATTTGTGAGTAGGCTTCTATTTGAAAATAGAAAGATGATTTATTGATGATAGCTATTCTGGAAGGTGTGAGATATCTCACTCTGGCTTTAATTTGTATTTCTCTGGTGAACAGTGTTATTGAGCATCTTTTCATAAGTCTGTTGGTCATCTGTATGTTCTCTTTGGAGATGTGCCTATTCAGGTCCTTTGCCCATTTATTAATTGTGAGGGTTTTTTTGTTTGTTTGTTTGTTTTTTGTTTATTTGGTTTTTGGTGTTGAGCTTTGTAAGTACTTTATAAATTTTGGATATTAACCCCTTATCAGATGTTTTGGAAAATATGTTCTTGCATTCTGTGGGTTGTCTTTTTTATTATGTTGATGATTTCCTTTGCTGTGCAAAATCTTTTTAGTTTGATGTAATCTCACTTATTTATTTATTTATTTATTTATTTATTTTGTTTTGTTTCCCTTGTCTGGGGAGATATAGCCGATAAAATATTGCTACTAGCATCTCCAAGAAAAATACAATATAATTTTATTCATCTGTAGAATCTAATGAACAAACTGAACAAACAAGAAAATGAGCAGAGACTGATAGATGAAGAGCCAGTTGACAGCAGGGTAGGGTGAGGTTAAGTGGGTGGAGGAATTGAGCAAAAAGAAAAAAGGACTCATAGGCATGGACAACAGTGTGCTGAATGCTGGGGGGAGGGGGTGTAAGAGGACTAAATGATAATGAAAAATACAATAAATATTAAATTAAAAAAGATAAATGACTTGCGAAAAAGGAAAAATAGACATTGGTATATTTATATCGTGGAGAAAATGGTGTTTTATTTAACTTTGGCTCCTTTTTTAATCTGTATTATAGTTTATATTGACTCTATTGAATATAAAAACATGAAGAATCCAGGCAAATAACTAACAAATTTTTAACCACAAGGAACTTGGTATTTGAAGTCAAGTTTCCAGATACATATCATAACTCGGCACTGATAATATTATTGAGTATTATGTTCTATAGTTTGGAGCACAGTTTTATAAGAAATCATACCTGTAAAAAAAGGAGGATGTTTATGCATTTAAAAACATAGTCCTCATCCTAAAAGTGGTTCCTATCATTCACTAGGATTAACCTCCCAGCAACTCAGAAAAACCTGTGAAAGCAAAACAATAGGAGGACACCAGCGTTCATCCAGTGGCCTGCCGTGGAGTCAGAAGCTCTTGCTCACGGTGAGGGATGGCCATTAATGTCGGCAATTTTCCTAGCTTTCTAATCAGAGGTAGTCTTTGGAGGGACCCATGTCAAGTTTTCAACATCCTGAGAGAATGCGTAGTTTTGTTTTCTCAATAAACTAAAGTATTAGTATTTATCAAAGCTTACAGCAACTTCCCCACATTCCATTGGCCAGGATTTAGTTAAATGGCCGTGTTAGATGGGCATAGAAAATGAAAAATGTGATCTAGATGTACTATTGTTTTATGGGTTTTTCCAAACAGAAAGCACAAAGTAGAAATAATTGCTAAAATTTTAACATTTAAAAGGGAAATTAAACTAAGGGAAAGATAAATAAATATATTTAAAATCCAGACCAATACAAATTTATTCAACTGGTAAGTTAAAAATAAGATGAGTAAAGTATGATTTTGACCAATCATAATTATGACTAACATTTTTATGAAGTATAATTTAAACAATCATTAAGATTTTCTCCATTGATATTTATTCTATGCATTTTTAATCTAATGTATGCATTGTATTGCTTGTGTTTATAATGGAAAAAGCAGGTTTTAAGAACTTAAAAAATTGAACAAAAATAACATGAATTAGAGAAGATAGTTTTCCAAAGATCTTGGAAGTGAGGTGGAAATCCCACCAGTTGAAGAAGAGTTAAAAAAACCCTGATGTTTAGTTTCTCTTTGACATGTTTTCCTGTAGCAAAGGATTCGGTTACAGTCCAATGTAATTGAGCAGAATGAGAAATGTCCTTCTTTATGAAGGATAGCAAACAATATTTGAATATGTACAACTGTAACTTTGAACTGTTATTTACATTTTTATATTCAAGGCATGCTTAATTATTAGTTTGTAAATTTTGTCGTGACTGTTACCCTGTCTTTATAGATTGTGAGTTTTAAAAATATTATTATGTCAGGCTTTTCTAGGTTCTCCGATGATGACAGATAAAAGTAGAATCGGGGTAGTACAATCAGGACAGTGGTTCTGATGAACATAAAGTTGAAGAAGAATCTCACAAACCTAAGATCTATGACTGTTAGGTAGCAGCTAGGAATGAGTGGTCATAGGAGAAATAAAGGCAGGGACATCGCCATTACAATCTAACCAAGAATTTAATACAGGAGGCTGGACGCAAAAGGAAGACATGTCTCACTGATTCACTCAGCAGTCCCCATCTTGGTTTAATAAGAGTGCCAGGGATCCGGAGCATTACAGGAGAAGGGAGAGTCATTCCGACTGTGCTGAGAAAAGAGGCTTCTGTAACAATCTTACTAAGATCACCTAGGGTGTCCTGAATATCACAGTGGGGATTACACAGTAGAAAAAGGCGGGGGTGGGGAGTGCAATGCTGGGAAACGGAGGCCTCTGCAATTATTTCACTAAGACATAAAGCCTTTACTAACTGAGAAAGAAAGCCTTTGTCACAGTACATTATTCCCAAGAGGAGGAGATGTACATCTGGAAGCCAAGTATCATACATAATCCCTGAACCCCAATAGTCAGCATACTTAGATTAGCTAAACATTCACTTGTAGCGTCGGCTCTAGTGTGTAGAACAAATTCACTAACTTCCTAGCCAACTCACTAACAACTTTTTTTCCTCTATATTTGGGGTATTTAGACTAGTTGGGTGCCTGCTGGCACTTTGTGTTTGTTATGTGTTTCATAAATAAACTTGCTACCCCGTTTCCACTATATGTGTTTCTCTCTTACTTGAATTATTCACTCGTGGGTGAGATAAGAACTGAGGCAGAGGAGGGGGGGGCTTTTGACTCTCCCCATCTGTCACATGAGGACTGAAGTATCGTTCACTGCGATGTCCTCGGTGCTTATTATAGTTTCTATCATGTAGTAAGTCCTCAAGAAATATTTAATGAGATACTAAGTAAGATTTTTTTTTTTTTTTGTCCTACTGACTTTGAGATGTGCATTTAAAGCTTTTGGTTTGGGGAATAAATGATAAACCTCTTTCTATGCTGTTGCTATGTGAGGAGGCAGTGACTGTATAGTGGTGAAAAAGGCTTATTATGTGGGTCCCCTGGCATCAAACCTCTGCTCTGCCCTTTATAAATTATATGGTCCTGGGCAAGATGTTAACCTCTGTGCAATAATTTCACAACTAGAAATATGAGAGATAATAATAGATCTAACATGGCTGATGGGATAATCCAATGTGCTTATATCAGCGTCTATGACATAGCAAGAATTCAAGGGACACTGCTTAGCTCATTTAATGAAATGTGTAGCTGAATTGTGTCTGTTTATGTCTATATTCTAGTATTACTACTTGTTTTGGTGTGACTTCAAATACATAGAATGTAAATAGTGTTCTTTTTCAAATTAAGCAGCAACTTATCTTTCTTAAAATGCATTTAAAATAAGTACTTTAAAGTTTTACATTTCTAAAACATCTTGAAAATAGTCACTTATGCTTTGTGTTTTTTAGCAGAAGTAATTTGCTGAGAGCTTTCCTGTGTCAATCAAATGAAATCACTTGCTATCCTATTTTAGAACAATAACAGCAATAAAAATAAAGATATAGATAGATATAATTTTAATGTGTCAGAAATAAAATATCAATTAAATATCAATATAAAAGTAAATATCAATTATAAGATTTTTTCCCATAAAGGGACAAGGATATAGTTTTCACTGGTGTTATACAATGAAAATATAAAGTTACTTTTTAACAAAGTAAGATCATTTAAAACTCTACTTTCTTTAGAAATTCTGAAGATAGATTTTATTTTGGCTTGTATTGAAGTAATTTTTCAGAGTAGGAATCTTTCTGCTTGTCATTTTGATTCATTTTATTTGTTTGGCTTCACCTTTCCAGTGAAAAATTATACTTCGGTTTCAGAATATTCTCTGTTGAATGAACATAGTAAGCCCAATCCTCAAATTGCTGAAGTGGAAGGTAACTGTTAAAGTCATTAAAATTAGGAATGTGGAGCTGAAATTGGAGACATATAAACTGTGTTAGTAGTCATTTTCCATGTAGAAATATTATTCAAGGGTTTCTGAAGGGTTCTTTTAGAAAAATAATAAAATGTCTTCCATTATATATGCTTTCAAAAAATATATAGCTGGTCATTCTGAAAGCTGTTAAATTGAATTTATTCTATAGTTCAATGAGGAGTATAACTAACTGGTAGAATGACGGTGACAATTTTTGCATTCTGCTGTTCTTAGACAAACATCGGTACAAAGATCTGGATACTTTACATGACACATTAAAATACTCTAAGAATAGAAATCTGTCATGTGTAAACTAAATTTTTTAAAATGAACACATTTTATGTTAATAATTTTTGGTCGAATTGCTAGCTTTCTAGATATAGTTTTAAAAACTTACCTCTTAGTCCTTTTATCACAAGATGGAATGAAAATTCAATTTGTGAAAATATATAATTAATCCTAGTATTTTATAATATTTACACCACAGTCTATTGCTGTGTCCATTTGAAAACTATGCAATTGTTCTGAGATCTCTAATGGATATTATATTACTCAGGTAACAGCCACATGAGGACAAGATAATAGTACAGCATTGAAAATTTTTGTATGAATTACAAAAAAAAAAAAAAAAAAAGGAAAAAAGAAAGAAAGAAAATAAACTTTTCAAGGATTGAATAATTAAAATATATTTCAATTAATATAAAGGGATGTTAATAGTGATAGTGTGGTTGAAAGCATAGATTTTTTAGCAACATAGATTTGAACTACTGCTTTTAGTCTTATCATCAGCAAAAAAGTTTTTCTAAGTAATTTAACCCCTCTATCTTTTTTTATTGATCATTAAAATTAGGACAATAATAACATGGAATTGTTATGAAGATTATCTGGGATAATGATTTGGGTTTAATATGATATAATTAGTCCAGATAAATTACTTTTTGTTTCACAATAAAAGATTTATTATATATGTATTTGATTTCCACTCATTTATATTTATTTCTTGAAATGTAAAAGATATTCTTACTTCCAATATTGAGCACACATTTATGATTATAATTAATAATAACTGAATTACCATTAGACAAGTGTGGTATTAAAATTTCTGTGACTCATAAGGTGTAGGCATAGTCAGATTCACATAGATGCCAGTATGAACTTCCAGTAAGCAACAGCTATTACAAGTCACATAAATATCAGCCTAACAAAGAGATAAACACATAGAAAAAGAATATACATCACATATACAAAATAGGAATGAGCATATTAATCACTTCTAATGCAAATGTGCCCTTTGACAGCATGATTTTTTTTTTTATTTCTGTTGTTTGTTTTGTTTGTGTTTGGGGCCATACTTAGGTTTTTCTGTTAGTCTAGTATACTTTGAAATAGGTAGGTGAATCTTGCTTAAGATGATGGTTGCCAGCCATGAAATGAAAACATAGAAAACCGGTATTTTTATTTTTTATAAATGTATTGGTAGTATACTATTAATATTTCAGTGAAGATTAAAGGGATTTCTTGTTTTTTATAATGCAGTCATTGTTATATATATTTTTTTTTACAAATTCTAATATCTTTATCCAATTAATAATGTTAATATTCAAAGCACGTAGTACACCATAATACACCAGGATTCAGTACTGGTGTACATTTCATGGATTTTAACAAGTGTTTAAGGATTTATATTCACCATTACAATATCATACAATCCTCTACATTTTGCATATTCACCCTCCTCCCTCCCAGCCCCTTGGAAACCACTCATTGATCTTTTTACTGTCTCTTGAATTTTATTTTTCCCAAACTTTCATATAGTTGAAATTATACCATATGTATCCTTTTCAGATTGACAAATTACACTTAGTACTACGCATTTAAGATTCCTCCCTGTCTTTTCATGTCTTGATAGCATTTATTTTTAGTGCTAAAAAATATTCTATTGGCTAGATGTGGTACACTTTACTTAGCCATTTACATACCGGAGGACACCTTGGTTGCTTCCAACTTCTGGCATTTATGAATAAAACTGCTACAAACTTTCATGTGCAGGTTTTTGTATGCGCATAAGTTTCCAACTCCCTTGGGTAGATATCAAAAAGCACAGTTACTGGCTCTTATGGTAAGAATATGTTTAGTTCTATAAGAAACTACCACACTGCCTACCAAAGTAGCTGTACCACTTAGAATTGCCAACGACAATGACTGAGAGTTTATGTTGTCCCATGTCTTTGCCAGCATTTGGTATTGCCAGTGTTTGGTGTGTTTGCCATCCTAGTAGGGGTAGTCATTCTCGCTGTTATTTTAATATATAATTACTTACTGGTATACAAGGCTAGCTTTCTTTTTATACGTTTATCTGTCATCTATATATCTCTTAGGTCTGGTATCTGTTAGCATGTTACCCATTTTGTAAATCAAGTTTCTTATTTCCTTATTGTTGAATTTTTAAAGTTCTTTATATATTTTGGTTAACAGTATTTTATTAGATATTTCTTTTTGCAAATATTTCTACTAGTCTGTGGCTTGTCATCTCATTCCCTTGACAATACTTTACACAGGGTAAAAGTTATACATGTTAATGAAGTCCAGTCTATCAATGTTTTTTTCATGGATTGTGCCTTTGGTGTCATATCTAAAAAGACATTGCCATACACAAGGTCACTTTTTGTTGTTATTGTTAGCTTCTAGGAGTCTTATAGTTTCCCATTTCACATTTAGGTCTATGACACTTTGAGTTAATTTTCATGACTGGTATAAAGCTTGTGTCTAAATTAATTTTTCTGCTTGTGGACATCCAGTTATTCCAGCACCGTTTATTGAAGAGACAGTTTTTCCCCATTGCTTTGTCTTTTTTGCTTTGTCAAAAAAATCAGTAAACCATATTTATGTGGGTTTATTTCTGGGCTCTCTATTCTGTTCCATTGATTTAATTGTCTAGTTTTTTGCCAAGACCACACAGTCTTGATTACTGTAGCTTTATATTAAATATTGAAATTGGGTATTGTCAGGTTTCTGACTTGGATTTTCTCCTTTAATATTGTGTTGGACATTTTTTCTTTGAATTTCAGAAAATATGGGTTTACTACTTTTCTGCAAGTATATTTTGCATTCCAGAGCAAGGATGGACAAACTTTTCCACATGGTCTCTGTCTTAACTACTCAATTATGCTAATTGAAATGAAATAATCCTAAATAGAAAGTAAATAAATTGGAGTGGCCGTGTTACAATAAAATGATTTGCAAAAACAGGTGCTGGCCAGCTTTGGCCCATGAGCTATCTATCATTGGCTGAATCTCCTTTTAGGACTATGACTCCCTCACCAATAAGAAAACCTGTTGAAAGGTCCCGTATCTGCTGTATGTACTGCCTTATAACTGGTGCCAAGAAAAGTTCTTGTTGCATAATTTGGATTTAATAAGTGTATAGTAAAGAGATAAATAAAACAATATTTTTCCTTGTAGCATCCATTAATATTTTGTTAAAGACAGTTATATAGTACTATAATTCAGCTTTATGTATCTTATTTTCAGCAAAGTTTAAACTCCATTAAAAAGATTCTAATTATAAAAAGCTAATAATTAATGTATATCTTCAATAAAAAGAATATCATTGCATATTGCTCTATGAATAACGTATACAGTCATTCACATCTACTGATAATAGTTTGTGCAATTACATAAAATTCTCATTAGGTAACCTTAAATTTTATATTTAATACTGATGACTAATGTAAGTATTTGTAATGGAAAATACATTTAGCTAAACATACATATTGTAAATAAGTTTTTCATGGCTCTGATGTAGATACTTATTCAACACAAGATACAATGCTAAGAATTTTCAGTAAATTTCATTGTATGAGTGAGACTCTGTTTCATATTTTAATTTATGTCAAGGTTCTGGCATAAATTAGGAGGATATTTATTTCTGTAAATTGCAGCCTATTTTTGTAGTCAGTTGTAGTATTAATATTCAGGTTTCACTGTAGTCTCTTAATATTCCTCATCCTAATCAGAATATGAAAACCTTTGCTATTATTCACTGTTAATATTCCCTTAAGAAACCACATAGGAAAAAGCGTTCTTCAGCACATTGAGAGCGCTATCTGAAATAGGGATTTTTTTTTTTTGTCTTTGTTGAATACAGAGGAATAATGATATAAATAATCAGAAATGGGTAACTAGATGAGTATTTTGTTTTTTGCTCAGGAAAACTTATATTTATGGAATAAAATTTTATTTATTAAAATGGATATATATGAAAAATGCCAGTCTATAAGAACATATGTAAAGTCATTTTTAAAAAATTAATCATAATAAATTATTTCTTCCGTTAGAAATTTGAATTTTTTTCTTGACACACAAACTTTCAATTTATGATTGAAACTTACTGTAAAATTGTTAATAATTACACTATTGCATTAATCATGGAGCTTGAGGAAGTCTCAATAATTATCTAGAAACTACTACAGTATCTATTCTGCGGGATATAAAATTACCATATTTGTTCGTACATTTTGACCATTAAAAAGCAATAGAGATGATTAATGATGAAAATTCTCCAGTTAAATTGTTTGCAGTAATCACTGAATATCCAAGCAAATATCTTAGTGATTTAATTAATGTCAACAGGAACTATTTTCAATAAATTTCTCAACTAAATAAGCTAATTGGTCATTTCTAATACCAGCCAATTACATGTTCTGAATGTGTTTCCATAGTAGCATATTTACATCCATAGTAAATAAAGTGTATATTAATACTTTATATTACCAAAGAATAAGGGCCAGGGATATTAAATAGTAAATACACAAAGATTTATGTAATAAAGTCTTTTAAACTCTAATTTATTTACATTTTGTTTTAACAGTGCACAACCATATCTTTAACTGCCACAATTATCCCTACTGTGAGACATTTTGTCCAGCGCTCTGGCCCTGACCTTGCACATGAGTTGCAGTTTCATAGCTCACAAGCAATTTATAGAACGTTCCCACTTTCCTCTGTTGCCCTTTCCTGAAAATGCATGGTTTAAAAATGGACATCATTTTCTCTCAGCATTCCTATCTCCGAATAAATAAGCTTAGGACGGTTAAGTTTTCCTTAAGGGCAAGTCCAAACAATAATTATAGATGCTTCAAAAATGTAACCCTTCTTATGATCTGCATTGAAATATTTTGTGTGGGTCTACACTTTAGCTCTTCCTTAAAAACTGCATCCAGTGACAAGTTATAATACTTCATTTAATCGTCGAAGTATCACAGAAGTTAATATTAACTACACTTTATTGATGTAAGAATTGCGGTTTAGAGAATGTTGCCAACTTGCTTAAAATTGCATTGCTCATGGGATCGGAGAAGATGACAAGAGGAAAAGAAACAGATTTGTAGGGAGAACAAGAGTAAGGAGAATCTGTGAGAGAGACAGAGTATACAGTTGAGGAGTAAAGGGAAAGACAGCAAGGTATTGCATCTGCCAATTAAATAATATTACCAGTTATTGATGTTATTAAATAATAATAGTATTAAATATTGAAGAACATGGGGCATTTTTATTTTTATTTAAAACTTTTTAAATGAAATAGAGACAGACTCAAAGATAGAGACCAGGATGACCGCTAAGGTGGGGTCAGTTAGAGGCTGGAGGGGATTGAGCAGAAGGGAAAAGGGACCCATGGACATCGACAGCAGTGTGGTGATTGCGGGGTGGGGGGTAGGGACCTAAGGGGTCTAAGTGCTAATGGAAAAATGCAATAAAAATGAAAAATAGAAAAATAAAATTAAAAAATGGTCAGTTTGAAACACCGATTTTAAAATTTTATTTACTATTGTTTTTATTCATTATATAATAATTTTTATGATTTTTATGATTTTGCGCATTTTCTCAACAATTTTCTTTCTTCACTGATTTATCTGTTTTGGTCATACCTATACTTCTACCTCATCACAGTCCAGTAGAACTTTCTGCTCTAATGTGGTAGCTAGTAGCCAATTGTGACTATTAAAATGTGGCTGTTGAGGCAGAAGAAATATGTTTTTAAATTAATTATAATTAACTTAAATGAAAATTTCTGGGTTGTATCTGATAAAAGATACTAAACTAATGGTCTCTTATGGGTTTTGTGTGTTTGTGTGTGCATGTGTGTTCATGGATGTGTGTGATTTTGGGTCTTACTGGAAGTACAAGAGGGTTATTGGGAATAACACCTGTTAAAGAGGAGACAGGTCAAGTAGGCAGGAAAGTCATTCAGGCTGTGATGCAGCTCATACCCATGTGATAAGAAAGGAAGACTGGCTAGACAGGGCTTCAGACTGCAGTAAAGCTCTGAGAAAGTCTGAGCCAGACCAAGATGGAAAATTCAAGAGCAAAAATGATCTAATAGATGAGTTCTGTGTTGGGCAGGAATGGTCAGGTAATAGAATTCCCATATTCTCTGTTACTTGGGAGTTACCTTGGGGGAAACTTGAATCAGCTTTTACACTATAGTGGAACCTCAAGGCAGTTGAAGGATATCAGATCATTCACTTCCTTATTGTAAATTCTCTCTTGGGGGCTGGGGTCTCTGCAGGTTGCTAGAGTCTCCCTTTTGCTATGCAAATTCTGTTCTACTTACATGTTTAGGGTGCAGCTCCTCCAAGGTTCACATGGGTCTTTCTTCTCTTACGAGGGTCAAACCTAGGTAAGGTAGGTTAGTGGAAACCATCACAGGCCTTATCCTATGGTTTGTCTTTGTGGCCACAACTGGTACTCATCTTATTACTCCTCCACTATCCGTTCTAAATTCACATCACCCTCATGTATTAACTTGGCAGTTCTTTGTGGCTCTTCTGGTTATGCATTCTAAACTCTCATGCCTAAAGAGTCTAAGTGTCTAGTAATCATGACCTTCACAGGCTAAGGGGGAACTTGTCCATTCACAATCAAAATACGACAAATGGTTATTTAAAAAGTCCTAGCTCTGCTGTTTCCCTCTTTGCTCTCCTCCACCCCACCCACCCCCCGTCTCCCACAGTCAATCCCCACCCTGTTGTCCATGTTCATGGGTCATTCATACATGTTTCTTGACTAGCCCCTTTCCCTTCTACTGTAACTGAACAACAATAACATATTTAATAAAAAAGAAATTCCTAGTTAATTTTCAGAGTTCTACAAATCCCCTTCCTTATCCTTATTGTAAAATAGCAGCTCTAGTTGTCCTGCTGATCAGAATCAATTAACTCTGACACAATACTGACCTCTTTTTTTTTTTTTACCTGCTGGTCCCTGGACACAGAAATAAAAGGCATACGATAGAGGGTGTAGGAAGTTCAAGGGGTTTGGGGGCTGGTGAATGAAATAGGTATGAAGCATAACATATGGCAAGCTTTACCAGGCAGCGTTTGGACAGAATTGCACAAGAGAGAAAGACACTCATAGCATGAGATTATCCGGAGACTTATGGAAAGGAGGCCACCATCTAGAAGGAGAACAAGGGGCCCCCAGTGTAGAGGGAAATCTGAGAGAAGGCTTACAAGTGTAGGTTATGTCATAGTAGCAAGTGGGGAGTCTCTGAGTCAGAGAACCCCAAAGAACACTAGTGGCTTAGAATCTTACAACAAGGCCCTATATTACCAATGACCAGCAGATACAGGGTATAGTTTAGTGGGATGACCAAAACAGGCAGGCTCTAAATGACTAAAAATCTTCTGATTTAGACTATTATAAGAAAATATGAGTTCAGTGCTGATGTTTTTTTGAGCTAACGGGTCTTAACCCATTGTGAAGAATATACATGAACACTTAGGGGCCAGTATGCATGTTCCATCGTTGGCTCATTTATATAACGGAGTTCTACAAATCCCCTTCCTTGCCCTAATGTAAAATAGCTATAATTTGTTATTAAGTAAGACTTTTGCTGTGTCCTTTGGTGAGAGTATACAATCTTTGTGACCGAGACCTTTAACCCTGCAGAACCCACAGTTATGGTAATAGGAAGCAAAAAGATTTCAAAGAGTCTTTGAAACTGATAAGTAAAGACTTTATAACTACCTATAGTCAAGCAGAAAGATCACAGAGATAATTATATTCTGGAGCTGGACTTCTTAAAACCCTTTAGCTGTCTCTCCAATGCTGGTATAGTAACTGCAGTCCTCTGACTTCTAGCACTTTATCTCTGACTTCAATTGCTTTAGTGTTCAAAAATACCCACTGATATTAATGAGCCAAGAGACTGCATTTCCCTAGCCTTAACCCTGTCCAGGAGAAGAGATCCAATGTCAAACTTCTCAGTGAAGATGGTTAAGAAGATGGTATCCTCCCATCAACACAATCCTAATGGCCTTAGAAAATGATATGCCCTCTGAACCTTTCCCATGGAACAAAATTCTCTGCTGTTTCTTCTGACCTTTCTATAATATATCCACTTCTACCTGTTCGTCTCCCTTGGACATCTTCTGAGATGACAACTAAATAATTTCAACTTTTTTTTGGTATGAGTCCTTACTTTTTCAGTGTGTTAAGAGCCTCCATTATTTTTTGGGGTCCTTGCTAGGGAGTCAAGTCATTGATCCCCAAAGAGTTCTCTCAAATAAATATATTCTTACTTATTATTTTATTAAACTTAAACCACTAGTAAAAATCTAATTCCACTGGTTATGACCTAGGTCTCAGCTGGTACTCACTGGAAACTTGGATGTATAATTGTTTTTATACTTATTAGGTCCAGAATATCTCCAAGTTGCCTATACTATGGTTTAATATTAGTTAATAGTCTGAAAACCAGGAGGAAAGGTGAGAGCAGCCCCTGCCTTCTGTGATTGGTCTCTGTCTGCAGTGTATTTTCAGGATCAGAAAGTGCTAGTTCTTATTAGCAGAGGATGAAATTCCTCTTCAGATTCTTGAGGGTTCAGGGGATCATCAGAGTCACAATTCTAGTGGAATCCATCCAGGTATTTTTATTTTATACTTAAGAGTACCAGGTTTCCTGTACCAGACCCTAGACCTTATCATAACAGGTTTGTCTTGGCTGACAATTTAATCTTTGAAAGTCTGAAACTATAACTGTCAAAATCCTGAGGATGCCATCCATGCTGTCTGTTCTTCTACCGTAAGAGAGAAGGTTCTATGATAAGTGATAATCTGCAAAAGGGTTTCCTCTCTTCCCAACATCTTTTCTACTCTTTGATAACCACTTTCAATTTCTATTGTCCTCCTGGAAAGTGTCAGTGCATCTTAGCAATAACCCAACAGCTGCAATATTCTTATATGTATTCCCCTGGCCCATACCTTACAAATGTCTGACTTTTCATAGAAATAAGGCAGTCTCTTTCAATGGGACATTTACCCAAATCACATCTAGAAGAATTTTTAGTTTTTGGGCTACCACCTTGTTCCAGTAACTATTCAGATGCATGTGCCTGATGAGATAGCTAGTGATCCAGTTCCCAGTGCCCATCACACTGACTGCTTCCTGAGACCGTTTCTGACATGCCTATGTGCCAGTTTGGTTCTTCCAGGAACCAAGGCGAAGGTAAAGTTAGAAGAGCAAGTGATTTATTGTGCATTAAGGTGATTTCAAGATAAGGGGGAAAGAGCAAGCGTAAAAGCAAAAGCCTCGAGTCTGTGATGCTGGTCTGATTTCTTGAAAGGAGAGGAGAGAGAGTGCGTCTTTAGGAAGAGCCACAGCACATGGTACAACTTTGAGAAAATCTCAGGTGAGCTGATTTGGGGCAAGGGTTAGGTAGAATACTTGTAAAGTCTCTCTCACTTTACTCACTCTAAAATGTGTTCCTTGGTCAAAAGAGGAATAAGACGATGATGAACAAAACATTATATAAAGAAGTCACTGGTGGTTTTGACAGAAGTATTGGGAGTTAGAAAGGCAAAATCATATCAGAAAAAGTATCTAGTCTAGTGAGAAAAAAAAAGTCAATGCCTTCTCTATGATGAAAGGGCTGGGATTAATCAGGGGCCAGCTATGTTTTGGTGAGGCTTGGGATCATTACATAGACTTTTTGTTTCTGGGCCTCACGAAAATCTAGCAGCCTTTGAAGTACTGAATATCGGAGCTCAATAACATGACATGTCCAAATAATGTAAAATGTATGCAAAGTGCAAAGACACTTCTAAGCATAAGTCTTTCTTGACTGTGGGAAATACCAGTTGCATTAAGTCCTTAACATTGTAGGGGGTATCTCCACACACCACAGTCCATAGGAAGCATAGAAAAGTTCCTGAGCTAACAAGCTTCTGCTTTTATGGGTCATACTTCTCACGCTTACTCATATTTGCTTCTAAATATGGATTATAAGGTATTCACTAATACACAGTTACAGGTATAATCAACATTGCCATGTCTTTATTTCACACCTGCCCAACTTTCTAGGGTTAGCCTGAAGGATTTGTTTAAGAATACGTTGCTAAACATTCAACAGACTAAAAACACTATAAAACTGACACATACATTTCTCAGGAGTAAGCTTCAACCAAAGACTGAAGGAAGAAAGAATGTGCATATTCCAGTTCACTTGCCCTTTCAACAGGATGATTCTTAAATTACATATTTCATTCTGTCTTTTGGACTTACCCAGTGGGAACAGGCTCCAAGTACTTACAGTGGTATTTTGATTGATATCATATTTTCAGTATAATATGATAAAGAATAAATATCTATAGATTTAACAGGGTTATATGAGCCAAAATCTGAAAAATTAATTATTTTTAACTAATATGGCTTAATATCTTGATAACACATAGCTTAGGATGATTAATTAGCTTACCAGTTATAAGAAGTAAACTGAAGTGATAAATAAGCTAAATTTATTTAAAAAAATAAGTGGGATCTACTTTATTTTGTTAAAACAATATGGGAAATTAAAGCTTAGTCAGATTTATTTCTTCCTATTAGATACAGCTAATAAGGTCAGCCCTTGGAATTTTGTAACTGCATCCTGAAATATGTAGAACTGCAGCAAGTGAGATGTGCTTAATTTTAAAGCCAAAGCCTCTAGACTTTCTGATTTAAACTTTCTTATACAGATATACATGGAGTTTGCATACTACCTTCAGGAGGCAGATCGGGACTGCTCATAAGGCTTGTACACGGTCACACATGCACACATACAAATGATAACTTCTAGAACCTGCAATGATGTTGGATAGCAATTCAATAATAGATGAAGGAATTGTAAATTGTGACAAACTCTTTTGTGAAAATGGAGCAATATAAATTAACATGAAACATGCCCATTAACTTTGGCACATAAAACCAGATTTTAGAATTCTAATAGAAATGAGAATACAAAGCAGTAGTGGGAGAACATTAGAAATAAATTAAATAAATTAAATGTCAAGCAGTGGAAAATAATTGACCTTTTTAATATCTATTTAATAAAATTGAACTATCATATATCCATATCAAGTTATCATAATTAAGTATGAAAACATGTTGCACAATTTGATACAGGAGAGGAGTTAGAGGATAGAGTTGGGATGGGGAGAGAAGGGAGACAAAGAAAGGGGAGAGAGACAGGGGAAAAAATAGCAAAGAAAACAAAAGGTACCAAAGCTACCTAACAGGCTAAGTTAGGGGCCAAGATGAGAAGCTGAAAGAAGATTCTTTTTAAAAATCAATACGATAAATTATCCTTAAATAAAATCTAAAGACAAGTAAGCAAAAACAAGATAGTATATAAAACATGCATATAGATTTCTTAATGAAGGGATTGAGAATCCTCGCTTGAATATAGAATTTGATTAAGGGAAGCAAATAAATAGTTAAAAATACAATTGTGTACATAATATACATTTAGAATGTTCAAACTCTGAAATTACATCAATAATTTTTTTTTGTTCCTTTTTAAAACAGTTTGGTGTTCTCTTCCTCCTACATTTTTGGGGTAGAGAGCAATGACTTTGTTAAGGAAAAAAACAGACCAAAGCAAAGGTCTTTGTGAACTACCTTAACAACTGTTTTTCCTACAACCATTTTGTAAAATATATCTTAACCATGAAATAAATACAAAATCAATATTTTTCTTTAATAGTTAAAATATTATATCATCTAATACTATTGTTTAAAAATATCATGCAGAAGTTAAGAATCTAAAAATATATAGAAGTTTATACCCAAAACTAACATCATATTTTTAATTCCAATTTGAGAATTCACTTGATCAAGAATAAGAAACATTTCCTAGATTTTTAATTGATAGCATTATAAAGTTAAATTTTAACTGTTGAAAACTGTTGCAACAGAGAAAAATGTCTTCCAACTAAATTTTAATAGTCATTACAATATTATGCACTTGCTGACAGGCTCTTGATGTTCATTTTTCATTTCTGCTGCAGGAAAACTCAAATTAAAAACTTTTTTCTTCTTTTTTATAGTTGACTTATAAGACTATTTTAAGACAATGGAAATAATAGTCTCATACATAAATTGATCTAAATTTCTAATTAAAGAGTCAGACACAATTTTGGAAAGGAATAATTTAATACAATCTAGAAATAAAGTCTTGTGTATTACTAGGGGACAAGAGTACCCATAGATAAGCAGATCTGCAGGGATGTCTCTTTGGTAATTTGCTATTTAAGAATTAAGCAGAGCTAATACAACCTCAGTTTTTCACACCTACTAATGTTCATTAAATATGGATTTTTTTTCTATCCACCTTTCTAGGAACAGTTTCTGTAAGATTTCGTATAGAGTGTGGCCATAGGAAGAGCATAAAAAACCACAATGTGGTTTCTTTAATTTTGTAGCTGTCAGACCCCCATTCTACTTGGTTTCTCACAGTTCTGAGGGAGAGCTGTTATTGAATTCAGTTGTAATTTTGATCTGGTTGTGTAGGGAGACAAGCTGTGTTAACCTGTGCTTCCATATTGAGCAGAAGTGCTCACATCTAGACTGGTAGTAAGAGTGGAGGCTGGTCCCACACCCATGTGTGCTGGATAACACAAGAAAGATATCTCAGGACTGAGGAGTCCCAGCCCCACGCAAGGCCCCCAAACCCAGGGTTCCTATTCCAGGAAGATAAGTCCCCATAACTTTTGGCTGCAAAAACCAACTGGGATCTGCATATTAAAAATATACTGCAAATATAGACGCAAAGATTTCATATTAAGTTGTTATTTGCCAAATTGTGTCCCAAACTAGAGAGCATGCCAGGTGAAGAAGAGAGAAGAGAGAGAGGAGAGAGAGAGAAAGGACTTGAAACTGTGTCAATTACTTGAAAAATCAATTTAATAATAAGTCTAGTCTCAGTATATTTGGCATCTGAGTTTAGATAACCATTTAGAGAATACATTTCTGCATCTTTGGCTTAATCAGTAGTATTATATGGCAGCAGCAGAAATCTCATGCTGCTGAAATCAGAAACAGTTTGACTTACTGTGTGATTGATAAAACCTGTTTGAAACATAAAATGTAATTCTATTGTTAAATGCAATATCAGTGAGGACTCTTATTTCACTTTCATGGAAGAACAATAGGAGTTATACAATTCTGCCTAAATCAGTCTCACTGTGCAGTTCATAATTAAATATATTGTTACAAGTGCCTTTTCTACTTTGATATTAGTGACTAACAAAAGAACAATTTCACCTAGATGATATAAATTGTTATTTAAAAGGAATAATTACTTATATCTGTATATATAAGTCATTCACATTTAACTTTTAGAGAATATTTTGATTAAAATTCTGTATACATGTTACAAATTCATAAGATCTTTGGTTATATCTTTCACAGTTAAAAAAAATAATGGTAACAGACAAATTAGTCACTTGCTTATTATACCAAATTATACAAACATACTTTATACATCAGAGAAGGAAAACTCTGACTCCAAAAAACCTCCGCTGTCTTGCGGCATACCTCTTCAGGGGAAAGGCTAAGGGAGTAAACCCCGACAGAAAATCCGGAGCCGGAGTCCCTAAGGCGGTTTGACATTGTAGTCAACACCGGCAACTCCTGCGGCGCACCTGAACCCAAGCTGTATCGACTCCGTCTTTCCCTTGGACCCTTCAGCTGCGAAGAGAGGGGGGGGTCTGCTGCATGGGCAACAGCAGACCCTCCATATCACCCTGCCCAGCCTCTGTAGCTTCAGCTTCACTGGAGAGGACACTCCAGCGTCATCGCAAGATGTCGATTCAACACGGGAGGAGACAGATACCGTGTCACTCCCCAGTCGGACTGCACAGCCATTCTCGGCGGTGCAGATAGACTCTTAAGAAGCTACACCATCGTCTCTCGAGACGGACGGCTGCCGACGACGACTTTATACATGTGCCATCTAATTCTACAAAATTCTGAATATATTATTAACGTTTTCAGATTGTCATATTTTTCTTTGGGGTTATTCATTAAATGAGTAGTGTATATTTTCTAAAATATCATATATGTGTTATATCTGGGTGTTTATATTAAGATATTATACTCAGCTTACTTTGATGATTCTATTTGATCATCAGAATTATAACATATAATCAAAATATTTTCTGTCATTTCTTACTATCTTAATATGCATCTACATAATTTTAAATAATAGTTTTGCTAGAAGTTCTATTCACATGAAGGATTGCATAGTCAGTTTTGGTTAGTGGAAACAATATGGATTCTAGAGTCTTGAAAAATAGGTTCCCAGTACTGAATTCCTGGCTACCTCTTATGGGAACTTTCTCTGTTTCAATTGTTGCTTTTGTTTGTTTTTGTTTTTAATCTTATATTGGAATTTGGTTAGGATAATCAGAACTGTTTTATCTAAGACACTAAATATGTCATGTCAATATTATTCAATAAACCAGGTGCAATACTATACTTTTTATTCACAAGGTACTTTCTTTTTTTGCCCAACATGTATTTATTAGCTCACCCATCATGTATCTATAACAGAGGCAATTATAGGAATAGATGTTCCACTTGAAAACATATAATCTAGTATTGTATGTAATATATTAAACATATTACCCTGGCTGGTTTGGCTCAGTGGATTGAGCATCGGCCTGCGAGCTAAGTGTCGCTGGTTCGATCTTCCAGTCAGGGTACATCAGAGAAGGAAAACTCTGATTCCAAAAAACCTTCACTGCCTTGCAGCATACCTCTTCAGGGGAAAGGCTAAGGGAGTAAACCCTGACAGAAAATCTGGAGCCGGAGTCCCTAAGGCGGTTTGACGTTGTAGTCAACACCGGCAACTCCTGCGGCGCACCTGAAGCCAAGCTGTATTGACTCCGTCTTTCCCTTGGACCCTTCAGCTGCGAAGAGAGGGGGGTCTGCTGCATGGGCAACAGCGGACCCTCCATATCACCCTGCCCAGGCTCTGTAGCTTCAGCTTCACTGGAGAGGACACTCCAGCGTCATCGCAAGATGTCGATTCAACACGAGAGGAGACAGATACCGTGTCACTCCCGAGTCGAACTGCACAGCCATTCTCGGCGGTGCAGATAGACTCTTAAGAAGCTACACCATCGTCTCTCGAGACGGACGGCTGCCGACGACGACGATATTAAACATAAAAATGCTAATATGGAATTATATTCAATAATTTGCTGGAGCATAAAGTGGAAAGCTCTTAATTCTGCCTGAACAGTAAGAGAGTTAAACAGATGATATATGACCTATGTTTTTAGGATTGAATATGCGTTTTCCAAGTAGATTGAGTTTGAATTTAGAATGGGCTTGGAGAGAGAAATTAAAATGAATAGCCAGCAACTCTACTTCTGGTATTTATCCAATAAAAAGGAAAACACTAATGCAGAAAAATACATGCACCCCTATAAGCATTGCAGCATGAGATACAATAACCAAGACATAGAAAGAAAAAAAAAAAAACTGCCCTGGCTAGTGTGGCTCAGTGGATTGAGCACCAGCCTTCAAACCACAAAGGCTTACCAGTTCTATTCTCAGTTAGGACAGATGCCTGAGTTGTGGGCCAGGTCCCTAACTGGGGGCATGCAAGAGGCAACTACACATTGATGTTTCTTTCCCTCTCCCCCCACTTCTCTAAAAATAAATAAAATCTTTTAAAAAAATAAAAAAATAATAAATGAATGGATAAATATACATATTATGGAGCTAAAAATGAATGAAATCTTTCCATCTGATACTAAATGGGTGGTCTTCAAAGGCACTATGCAAAGTGAAATAAGTCAAACAGAAAGACACATGCCTTAGAATTTCTCTTACATGTGGAACCTAAAAACAGAACAAAAAACCCAATTAAAAACAAAACAAGACAAAATCAAGTTCCTAGATATTCTAAATATAGAGAGTCAGTTGGTCACTGCCAGAGGTAGGGGTGGGGATTGGACAAAATTGGTAAACTTAGAAAAGATATTTTAAATAAATTTAACTTAAAAAATTAAGAAGAAAAGAAGTGAGAGGCAAAGAAGAAAAAAGAAAAACAATCCTCAGGCAAGAACCAAACTAAAATAAATAAATTAATATAGTATAAAATAATAATGACATAAAATAAAATGAATTGGAAGCTTTCTAGGCATAGGGATCAACATATGGAGGTAAAAAATAAAGCTACATATTCTGCTACCTGAAAATAAGAACACATGCTCAAATCCAGGCATGTGTGAAAGAGATGAGATGTTATACCACATGGAGTCACATAAGCCATCTTTAAAGAAAAGAGAGAGCAGTAGCTGCTCTGTGGGTCACCTCTTCCCTATTGAGGTTAATTTAATTGAGACACCAATTTTTCTTTAAGACAATAACCAATTCAGTGTTATGATACTGGAGATAAGGAGAGCATAAAAAGTGAGTTCCACATTATATCAGCTTTTTCCCTGGTGGGTTTGCCGGAAGTTCATGGGAAATTGAAATAGAAGCAGAGGAGGTTATATTGCTGCATGGATAAAAATAGGAAACTAAGGCAGCCAGGGCAATGCTGTTTGGGATACAGGGTATGAGAAAGGCAGAAACTACATACAAGGATATCTGAAAATCTATAAAAAAATTCTACTGGTATCCTTGGCTATAAATGTATTCAAAGCAAATCTTTGGGAAACCTAGGAGACAGCAGATTCTGAGAGACTGAAGTCCAAATAGAAATGTCAGAGATTTGCAGAGTTGAAACCCATTGGTTTATAAACTCAGCCAGAATAGAGATAATGATGATTCTGGGTATTCAGGTGAGACCCCAAAAACCACAGGAAAGAACTAACTGAAATAAATCTACCATAACAGTCCTAAAATTGAGTCTCAATAGGATCAAGGTGCTCCATGAGAATTAGACTACATAACAGAACAAATATCAATACCCTTCAGAAAAAGCAGCATATTCCAATTTTTCAATAAGTAAAGGATGCAATATTCATTATGCAATATAAGTTGTTAGACATGTAAAAGAGAGAACAGTCAAGTGATATACAGGAGGTAAAACTATCAACAGAAGCAGACTTGAAAATAACAGAAATAATGAAGTAAATGCAAGCATCAAAAAATAATGTATTTGTTAAATAAAAATTATTTTACAAAATGGATAAAAAGATGAGTTAGTGCTAGATTAACATTAGTAACTAGAAAATAAGATTAGAAAGCTTGAAGACAGTTCAGGAGAAAATATCCCATCTGAAACACAGGGAAAAAAAATAGACAAGAGAGACAGCATAGAAAAATGTAGCATATAATAAAAAACAAGCATGTAAATGAGGTCCTAGAAAAAGAAGAGAATGAGAAAATGGAACAGGAGTAATTTTTAAGAAAAATAATAAATAAAAATTTTTTAAATATAAAGAGATATCAAACCACATATTCAAGAAAGTGAATAAATGAACCCACAGCAAGAAACACAGAGACAAACTACACCTATGAAAAGCATAAACAAATCTCAGAAAATGAAATATAAAGAGTAAATTTTAAAATCAGCCAGAGGAAAAAAGAAATATTATTTTTCATGATCTATAATAAAAAATCACTGATTTCTCAACAGAATCTTTGTCTCAGCAGAAAACAAAAAAATATTATCTTCCAGTTGATGGGGAAAAAAAGAAATAGAACAGTTAACAAAAAATTCTATACCCAGCAAAAATCACTTTCAAAAATGAAGGTGAAATTAAAAATTTCAGAATTACAAAGCTAAGAAAATTTGTTTTCAAGTATACCTTCTTTAAAGGAAATGATAGATCTCAAATGGAAACAGACAAGAAATTCCTTTAAGAAGGAATAAAGAGTAATGCAATGGTAAAGATGATTAAATATAAAATTCTATTATTGTTTATAGAAATATTAAATACAATGTCTTGTGTTTTATAAATATATATAGGATTAAATATATAACAATTCACAAGTAAGTACATAAAATAATTATTCTATTATAATCATTCTCTGTCGTTTAAGATGCTGTAAAAATATCACTTTACTTTAATAATAAAAATATATAGTGTATCTTTAATATGTTAAGGCTGCATTTTTTATATCTAAGATAACCAATAGAAGACAACAATACAAAAGTATAGCAAAGAAGCTACCAGAAAAGAGAAAATTCAATAAATTAAAGTAAAATATCGAATACAAAGGGTGCCAGGAAAGGAAGAATAAAGAAAATGACAAACCCAAAACAAAGGCAAATATAGATTTGAACCCAACTATGTCAATAATTATATGTAAATAATCTAAACATTCCAATTAAAACACAAAGATCATCAGAAAATATTTTAAATAATAATTACTCAAACTGTTTTTAACACATGTATACATTAAATATAATTAATTATATATAAAGACTGAAATACACAGATAGGAGCATGCCCTGTCATAGAAATATATATTATAGAAAGCTCAACTCTAACACCAATGACATGATTACCAAGACTTTCATTACTGCCCTTTTCGTCCCCATAAGCCAACAGAAACGTTCTTGCCCTGCACATTGCAGAGGTTCAGAAAACACATTTTGTATTTCCTTCTTTGGCTTTTCCTATAACAATGTTGGTATATTCTTTCCAAATCATCTCTCCTTTGTCTCCTTTTGCATAATTGAGTTGTCGTCCATATGCAGGCCCAATACATGTTAGTTCTCAGTATTCCTCTGGAATCTCAAAGTGAAAAAAAACAAACAGATATCTAAGACTTCAGCTGTGAGGAAACTGAGGCAATACAGAATATTTCTCTTGGCCCAGGTGCCAAACTGGAAAAACAGTCAGCAGGTTTAAATATGTTAGAAGAATTCTTAAACTACACCGGGGTCTTGTCTCTAGAGATACTTTTTATTTAGAAAGCAAAAATTTTAAATTTGATACTGGTCACTTAATACCTAGTTCCTTCTGTAGCAATGTCATTGCCTCATTTGATACCCACAGAGACCCTAGGATGATTTCTTCCTCTTGTGTGAAAATTGAGACTGAGATATTGAGTAACTTGCCCGCATTCATAGAGCTAGTACACAGAAAAATTGGAATTATTATCTAAATTATCAAATGCATTCTCCTGAGAAGTGGGCTATAAAAGGAAAATCAGACAAATGCCCTCAGAACATGTAATGTGATGCTCTCATGTACAGCACACTAGAAATAAATGTCAGAAAAAAATAGATCTGGGTTCAATCACAGCTGTACAAGTTGTTAGCTGTGTGATTTGGCTGTAACATTGTGACCATTTCTGAGCCTTCATTTCTTTATTTACACAGTGAGAAAATTCACACATACCTTTTTATATTATTGTAGAGATCCAAGGAGGAAAATTTAGGAGGTAAGTAACCCATTAACTTATGGCTGGTTTTCAACTCTGGTAGATTTTGTTAAACATAACAACAATTAAACTTAAAACAGACAAAATACAACTGTAGTCTAGTTCTTCTGTGTGCATATTTCTTTTAAGAACTGAAATTAATGTATAGGTATTAAGATATTAATCTTCATACACAAGTGCCAAAACAATGAAACCAACTATTGACTAATATTACATTTCCTTTTAAGGTGTGTTTGTAAAATTGTGTCTATTAAATTATCTGCTGTATAGATAAGGTTAGGTATATTTTACATATAATGAGGTGATTGCAGACAGTTCTTTCTTTTAGTCAAAAAAAAGTAAATCCCATATACTAATCAATTGGCTGATTTAAAAATTAGACAATCCTCTTTATAAGCCTTATTACTGTCAAGCGGGTAATAATGTATGTGCTAGTAATATCACCATGTGTAAAGGAAAAAAGATTTCAGCCTCCAACGAACTTACAATTGGAAGGAGGGAGACAGGCCTGTCAACAACAAACAAAAGAGACAGAAAGAACTGTGTGCCCATTAGCAATACCCGAAGAAATGTGGTCCACCAGGGACACCATCATAATGAAGGAGGCAATTACACTACATTGAAGGACTTAAAATATATTGAGAGAACACAAAGACTTTTCAGGCAGAAGGAGCAGTGTACGCAAAGTAAGCAAACCAAACAAAAAAAAAAAACAATACATTCAATGGAGTATGGAAACTTCCACTGACCTTGAGCCCTGCATAGTGGTATTAGAAGCACCGGAAACTGAAGTCTTAAGAGACCTGTAGATCCCACGTGTTTAGACCCTCTCCTGACCATCTCCAGGGGCTGAATTTGTAAGCCTGTTATTCCCACATCAACTCCCGAGCCTGTGGTGGTTCTTGGACCTTCTGCTCATTGGGATCGCTAGGGGGACTGTGGAGAGCACCGGGATCTTGGCTTTAATGGAGAACAACTGAATCAGAATTTCAAGATGAGGAGCTTATGCTTAGGTAATTGTCATGTGTGAATATGGCCAAGAACTGCTGAGTTAGTGTTATTCTAACCAGGGTTAGATGCCAACAGTCGGTAGATAAGAGTGAAAAATCTTTCCTTTTAGTAGGTTTAAAAAGAAAACTTCTCAAGGTCACCTTCATCCTGCGGGGTATACATTTTCCCTTTGATGTATTAAGAGAATAAACTCAAATTTTCTACCCTGGTCTTTCAGCATTTCTAGAAAAGTCCTGTGGGTGTCAAGGTATTCTTTATACTTTGCCTATTTAGGGAGATTATGACAAAGTCACTGTTTAAATCAGAGCTTTCACTCTTTTCTTGGCTGTGCCCTTCAAATAGATAAATATATGATATACACTTTTGTACTATGCTAATTAATTTTTTTAAATAAATCATACAGTTGATAATATTCTTTACAATTATAATATAATGCAATGTATTAATATACACACTGTAAAACACTATAAAATCTCAAAGATTAAATAAAGATAAATTAAACAATAATTTAAAATTTTAAAAAGTCTAAAAGAAAAAGTAAAGGACTAATAATACAAATTAAATTGCTTCCTTAAAGCATTTGGGAAATTTCTAAAGGGACATCATTAGAGGAAAGCTGTGCAAGACATTTATATTAAAGTCATTGATGAAAGTATCCTTATGAACCACCCATAGAAATTGCTATTAACTAGATTAAAATGTGACAGACACAAAAAGATAAATGTTAGCTTACTTGTTGAGAAACTTATTTTTCTTCTTTCAGTTCTCTACAATTTTTGTTATTTTCATGGGCAGGCTCCTTTCTGAAGCTTTGAGATGCTGTTTATTGCAAAATTCTTTGATTTAAGGGTCAATGTTTCCATAATTTAAATTGTTGATACCAGACTTTAAATATAAAGTCTTCCAGTTTATATATATTCAAATCTTGTGGGGTGAATGCCATTTTTATTTTGTTATTCTATTCATTAATGAACTAAACCAAAACTAGAAGTTGTATAACTGAAAATTAAACACAGATATTTAATTTCACTCTATTTTGATAATGAAAGAAAACACATTTAAAGGGAGAAATAGCAGGAAATGAAAAACAAGTAAGTAAATATCAGAAGCTTGGGAGCAGGTGGTAAAAGTGTATTCACCAAGAAAAATAAATTCTGTATTTTCAATTGAAAAGCTGATGAAAATTTTTAAAAGAAAATGTCAATGAAATTATATAAAATAGAATGCTTACCAGTCTTTAAAACAATGTGTCGATTAATTGATTTGTAGAGTTGCCCACAATATATTGTTAAGTACAAAAGTAAAATGAAGAGAATTTAATGTAATATGCTGTTTATTTTTTATTAAAACACTAAGGATATATATAAAAACATAGATGATAGATAGATAGGTAGAGGTTTTTTTAAAATATGGTTGTATGAGGTACAAAATATATAAAAGAGGCTATTAATGTCAGTATCTACATTGGAAAAGAATGTAGTAAAATAGAAGTGTGATAGAGATGAAGGAAAACAAGGGGAAAATATTTAAAATAAAAATTAAATGTATTATAAAAATCTTACAAAAGATATGATCCCATTAGTTTAAAATTAATTGTGTGAATACTTTAACTCATATGCTAAATAATAGTAATAGAAATTTTCTTTATTCATGTGTTATCAAGTGATTTTATTCTCTTTGATCTTAAGATAAACATACAATGTTTATAAACATGCTTCTAACAAACTATTTTAATTTAGAAAAATAAATGACTAAATGTTTTTATTAAATTTACATTTTGTTTAAAACTTATGCTAAGCACATAATATACCATTTATTGGCTGACTACCCAGTGCTTTTCCATGTGCTAAAAGAATACAAGGTGAACAAATCTTTAGAGCTTTTCATCATGCTAAGCAAACTAAGCCAGCCAGAAAAAGATGTACCATATAATCACACTCATATGTGAAATTTAATGAACAAAATAAACCGATGAACAAAGTAAAACCGGAGGCACAGATTCATGCATCAGACTGACATCTTAGAGAGGAGGGGTTTGAGAGTACCGGAGAAGATTAGACAAAGAACTAATCTGTCCAGTAAAAAGTCCCACCATTATTAACATAATGAGAATGATTTGAGTGACATTGATGTAACCAGGCAGCCAAGGAGAGTGGACTGGAATGAGCATGAATGAACAATGATGACTTCACTGTACTGGTCAATGGAGGTGGTAGACAGCATTGAGTGAGCATGTATACTGTTTGGCTGTCACATTCAAAATGACTCAACAAGTAGAACATCAAATCTATATCAAAATGTGCATTAAGCTTGAACATCCATTCACGGAAACTATTCAGATGATTCAGAAGGCTTCCGAGGGTGATACAATGAGTGCGGCACAAATAAAAGTGTGGCACAGATGCTTTGAAGATGGTGGAGAATCTGTTGAAAGTGATCCATGTTCTGGAAGGCCTGAAATAAGCAGAACACCTGAGAATGTTAAACATGCATAGCCTGCAATCAACAAGTATTGGTAAACTGTGTGAGGTCCCAAGGTGCCTACTCTGAAGGGGACTGAGGCATCAGTGTCCTGTGTACAATGTTTCTGTATTTTGTATCTTCTTCAATAAATGTCTATTTTTCATATCATGTGGCTGGATACTTTCTGAACAGACCTCATGGACACAGACACCAATGTGCTGGAGGCCAGGAAGGTTGCTGTGAGGAACTTTCTGGAAGGAGAAATGGCTGTGGGAGGAAGTGGGAGACATCTGTGATACTGTCAACAATAATATATTATATATATATATATATATATATTTGAATGTATGTGTCAGCTGAATTTTTCTTACAATATTTTTAGAATTCTTTTCTAACATGATATAGATAAGTGTTTGTAAGTATTTCTGTAGATTTATCCATGAGCTAGGAAAAAACACTTTAAAATATTTTTAATAATTATACATCATTTTTAAATTGTCTTGTTCTAGACAATTTAAAAGTAGATACAAATTTTCTATATTCTATATAATATTTATAAAAAATCTCTCTAACAAGGAAAATCATGTTAGGTATAATGCTATACTGTGCAGAAACTGTGAGGATTAGAAATTTCTCCAGGGGATATGTAACAGTGCAGTTACTTTTGTCCATCAATTTCTGAGTTGAGATGTACTTTGTTGCCGGTAGGCAATTAAAGAAGGCAGTAGGTCATAGTGCTTAAAAGAATGGGCACTGAATTTAAACACAACTAGTTTCTGCTCCTGTGGCTCTATCAATCTCCTGGGTAAGTGAATTTTGACAAGTAACTTCACTGACCATGTTTCTTTGCACTATATCAAGAAGAAGAAGAAAAATTCCACCTTGTAGAGTTGTCTCAAGAAATAAAAAAAATGCTGGTAGTTATTAATGCATGTATACATTAATTATAGCCTTTGCTATTATTATAATCAATGGTATTATTATTATTGCTGATAGTAATAGCAGTTGTAATAATGGTTTCAGTGATAAATATAACCAGAAACAGAATTTTAAAAAATAATGGATGAGTTGTATAAGCTATTCAAGTTTTGCATGGTTTATGAATATCCAAGGAGAGATTCCAAGGATTCGGTGAACTTTCTAAACTTTCATCTTCTATATAAAGCCTGGAATATGTCAAAGCTCTCTGAACTATGAAGAATAATGAAGAGCAACTAAGAGCAGCAATGCTGACTCCAAATTTCTACATCTACTTTGTTATTTGAAGTATGAATCACTTCATGATCCCAGAGCCTATCCCTGGTTCATAGTTGATTCACTTTACCTTTTCATTAACTTTTTACACTACTCTCTTAAATAAATAAATAAATAAACAAACAAACAAACAAATAAATAAATATAATTCCCTGGAGTCTGTGTGTGTGCGGTCATGGAGAAAGAACAGAAAAGAGATTATGCAAGAGAGTGTTTTGGGATGAACATCAGTGTGAAGAGTGATTTGAAAGCAGAAGTCAGAATTGGGATTTCTTTTTTGGAAAAAAATAAAAGGAAAAAGACATACTATTCAGGTCATACTACTTGTTTATAAGGATATGTTTAAGTATTAAACCACAGGTTAGAAACAAAGGCCAATTTGGACACACACATAGGTGCAAAGCAACGTTTATGCAAGAAAGATAATATTATATATAAAATATCAATACAGCCTGGCGGCGGTCTGAATGTGTGTGCTCACCCATAATTCTGATGCTGACATTACTATGCCTAAGGTGATGCTGTTAGGAGCTAGGGCCTTTGGGCCATGATTATGTCATGAGGGTGATGCCTTTGTTAATGGGATGCGTGCTCTTCTGGGGAGAACCTAAAGTGATCCCTGCCCTTCCCACCATGGGAGGATGTAGTGAAAAGAGTTAAGGCGAGGGAATGCTGGCACCTTCATTTGGGACTCCAGGCTCCACGACTGAGAGAAATAAATCTCTGTTGTTTATAAACCGCCCAATCTACGGTATTTTGTTCTAGCAACCTGAAAGGACTGAGGCAAATCGTTTGAGTGCCTCAGCTTTGTCCATCTCATGGAGTGCGGTGTTTGGGTTGGGTTCTCTAGGTAATTCTTCAGAAGGGAATTTCCCATTCTAGTGGCAGAGTTTGGGCACCAGATCCTGCAATCCTCTTGCTGAGATAGAGCCATAAAGATGAAACTGGCACTCTCCTCTCTGACTTTGCCCTCCAAAGACATCCACTTATCAATCATAAAAGGCAGGTAGACCTCTAACAGCCTTTCATGCCTCTCCAGTTTAGTTCTACTGAGTCAACTCCTTGCTAATCCACCTTGAGGTAAAGAATGGAGAAAATCTATCAGGATTGTCTAAAAGAAAAGTTGTTGTCTCTTCTGATAGGATATGACCATGAACTTACAGGTAAAATGGAGAAAAGGAAATGGTCATTGGAAATCAAAATATCAAGGCAAGGAGGAATCAATGCATTGTGAGGATCACCAGAGTGTTTACTGAATTTATTAAGGTGTCTAAAACGATTTAAACACAGAGAGTAAAGCGCAATTAAATACACAACAGGCGTGGAAAAAGGAATGAGAACGAATGGCCTAGCAAAGACAAGCAAGGAGATCATTTATCCCAACTCCAGACCCTGTAATTCATGGGCTATAGGACTAATATCACCTCTCTGGTGAGAAACATGAAATGAAAAGTCGTTTTTATACAACAACTAGCTTTGAGCTAGAAACCTGAAGGGACTGTTCAAAGAAAAGGACTCTGTGAGATTAAACAGGTTCACCAACAGGCATAATTGGTCTGAGGGGATTCTGATGAGATTTGGGGGTGCCTCAAACTACAGTGATGATAGGTGATTGGAGAAGTTTCAACTCCAGAGAAGGTTTGATATAAGTAGGGATGCGAGCAATGATGGTGTGTCAGGGAATAGGAGGGAATGATTTATAATGTTTGGCTCCATTCCCGAGTACAGTTTAATCTTGTGGTTGTAGGAGCAAATCTTTGGTGTTGAGGTCTGGTAAGGGATATTTCTAACAGTGTCACGTGGAAGCTGTTGTGTAAAGCAATTCCGTTTTAGCTGAGAAGGAGTGAGAAGTTCCTACCAGGAGCAGATGGTAACCTGAAAATTCAGGGTGGTCCTGTGAGTGGTGTCACTGCACAGGGAGCTCTGTCCCATAGCTGTTCCAGTGACATACCCATTTTTTTATGGGCTTCATTAAACACTGCAGGACCAACTGTATGCTTAAAAACTCACTTGAGTACCAAATTTATTTTATTGATTAATTCATCCTTTATTTTCCCACTTCAGTACAAGAATAACTAGCATTGTGACTACTTTACTATTTCAATATTGCTCTCTCAACAATTTGCAAGATGATTATAGTATAATAGAAGAGCATTTATTATAATAAAATGCTAAAATTTTTGAAGTTTTCTATGTAGTAGGAATATATAAGTTGTCTTGAATGGTATTAAATAGGTGGAATCCTCAAGTATGGAGATGCAATATATTAAAAAAAAGAAGAAAAATTTTCATACTATGTTTTCTCAACAGTTGATATATTTAAAATATGAAATAACTAAGAAAAATTAACTCAAATAAACTTAGAAAGGAATAAATCAAATAATATCTTACATTTACTGTTATTAAAGTTTGAAATCTAAATATATAGGATGAGGAAATATATTCCTACTGTAAGTAAGGATGATGATCGATATTTTTAGGCAAATTTATTTGCTAAATATTCATATGCATTATTCTAAGTATTAAAAACTATTTTTATATAATTTAAAAATAACTTAAAATCAGGCAGTAGAATGCTCTTTTGCAGTGTGGATTTCACACAAAACAGTCTTTCCCTTCAGTTTGGGTGTTGGTGGTAGATGAAATGCATACAGCTGTAGAGATTTAAAGATTTTATTTGTGAATATTTATTTTAAACTATAATAAAATGTTTGGTTTCTTTTTCTCACTTTACATACATTACTTTATTGCAGCACTAACAAATTGACTTCTATAATGTGTATTTTTATTTAAAGGAACAAGTAAATCTGGAAGAAGTAAGTGTAAAGGACCATGTGAATTTCAAGTTAAGTGTCTTTGCCTCAGGAAAACTCTTAGCCTCCATGAAGAATTCACTAAGCTGTTCTTAACCATTTGGTTCTATCTGGCCCTGGACAATATTCATAAGCATTTATTTTTTCTTCTTATTTTCCTTCATCTGTAGAGGAACAAAATGAAGTCCACTTTTTTTTTTTTTGCTTATTTCTTATATTTTAAATTCACAATTATTGAAAACTATGTACTACAAATTCAATTACTGCGCATTAGTAGTGTCACCTTCTATTTGGGGATATGTAAACCTGTATTTTCTACCTATTTGTTTTCCCTTTTAAGAAATAAATTTCCATAATGCACATGCCTTAGATAGGCAGCTCTATTACCTACACTTCATGGATAAGCTACAGCTCTGGAAAAAAATGTGGCAATTTTATTTTTTATTTTCTATTGTGAGTTTTCATTTGAAGCATCAAATACGGTATTGATATATTTTGGCATTTAAGCTATTTACTGACTGTGACTTAATGAATCATTATGAAGTGAGTCATATTCCCAGCTGTACATTTCATACAACTATTACTAGAACTTCTTTTTCAGAAAGATTTATCTGCTAATCAATATCCTTCTATTGTGCTATTTCCAGAACTACTAAGGAGTGTTCTCTTCTGAAACAAGATTTGACTATGTTACGATTTACCCTGTCTAATGGTTGTGCAATGTTCAACAGGGAATGTAACAGGTGGACCGCCTACTTTTGTAGTGTGGATATGGTCACATTTCCAGAGAAGGTAAAAATCCCTCAATTGTATTACCAAGTATAAAGCAAAGTGTTGTAGCAGTTTGAAATTATATTTCAAATACATACACATATATATATATATATTTACTAAAAAGGAACATCTTAAAGCATAGATACTAGAGGCTTTTAAATTACTGTTTAGGAATTTTATTTTAGTTTATAAACTCATAGAGAAAGATAGAAATTCATTATTAGCAACAATAAAACAATCTGGATTATTTCTCTTTTTCTTAAACTTGGAATTTTGGTATTGAACTGAAATATGTGGCGGTGAATTCTGCAAAGTATGCACATAATTTCTTCTGAGCAACAGTTCTTTCCCTGTGATGTATATTTTTGACAGATGATTTACAGGTTAGACATGCTGTGACCTTTCCCTCCCAATTGCAAACAGATGAAAAGAGCTGATTAAACGAGACTAAAAACACTGGGTTATTTTCTCTTACGGGGGTCTTTGACAAAGATTTCCTCTCGGAGCGCTCTCCCTTCATTCGCTTGCAAATCACTGTGCCCAAAGAGTTCTTTACTGCCCCAGCTCCAAAGCCGGAGCCCTGCAGCGCCTTCCGCGGCGAAATCTTCCTACGCGAGGGACCGTCTCTTATTAATCAGAAATGCTGAATGGAAACCAATCAGATAGAGAGTTCCTTTGGCTTCAGCTTTCCTGCCTGCCTGAGTTAAAAGTGATGCTCGAAGAGGCAGGCACACTGAGATGCATGAAGATTCAGCTATAAAAAGAGAAGGAATAAGACAGAACCACACTGCTGCCGGGATTGTCAGGGCTGAGCAGGGCTAAACCGAGTTCCATTGCTTAACACAGTAAGTGTTATTTACTTTGCTAGCAAATATGACCTATTCATTAATTAATTTTTCCTTCCTAATAATGAAATAGTGCAAGTATTGCTTTTCTCCTTGTAGCTATATTTCTCCTTTTTCTCTCCCAACGTTTGGATCAGGTAAGAATACATTTTGTAATATTTGAATGAGGTATTATTAAAATGCTCAGGGAAAAACTTGCAAACATTAGTTCCTTATTTTACTTTTACGAAACTGATTCCTACCCAGTCTGTCATCATAGTGCTCAAATTTGCATATGGAGCATTGTTATGAAAATAAAACCAAACTTTACATTTAGTTGATTTCAGTAGCTTTGAATTACTCACACATTAATGTGTTTATGTATATTATTATTGTATTAATTTGAAATGAACCCTTGTTTTTCTCATAACTGTTCTTTATTTAATTTGAGCAGAACTGTTCAAAAATAAACACATCTTTTCAATAATTTAAGAAGACATGATTTTTTGTTTTTAATATTAAAATGAAATAATATGTAAATAATATACAGATAGATGATAGAAGATAGGTGACAGATGATAGATAGATAGGTAGGTAGGTAGATAGATAGATAGATGATAGGTAGATATATAGATAGATGATAGATAGGTAGATGGACATAGAATGTCAGGATTAAATAAACCTGGTAAAGGTTTATTTAAATATTTATTGTTCTGGCTCAGGTCAGCATTCTGAATGTGTGCATTGGTTGGCTTTAATTGCTTTGCATTACAGTAGGCAAATGTATCTGAATGTAAAAAAGACTATCAAAACCACAGGAGGAGAGGAGTTTCAAAAGCAAAATTGGCATGTTTTATTTGAAGTGACATGGAAAATGCATTGATTTGATGAAGCCTTGTTTTTATTTCTTTGCATACTCATATAACCATTTATATCACTTAATATTTAAGCACATTAATGTCAAAAGGTATGATACATCTTACTTATAAGGTTATCAATATTCTACAGAATTTACAGTTAGACTTACTAACATTGTATGTTCTTGGATTCTATTTTAAACAACAAAGGTGCACTAAAATAAATGTGATCACCTGTAGTAGATAAATTCACATTTATTTTTATGATAAACTTTTAATGAGGTTTAATGGATTATAGATCTGAGGAGAAATTGAAGTCCTTTTTGGATATCTGTTGTCATTTAATATTTTGTTTGAAAGATCTATATGACAATAAAGGTTTTTTACAAGGTTTTTGAACTTTATATAGTATGAAAAAATGAGGGATTATGTGATAGCAAAAAAGTGGTAACTTTTGCATGAAAGTTTCTTTTTACTTTATCTGTGAAATTAGAAGAGTTACCAATCTTCAGCCATAGCTGACCAAGAAAGAATTTGATCATTCAATGTTCTTAACTTGGAAAAAAAAGGTTTAAACACCTACTGCATACAATAGAGAATAACATCTATTTTAAGATTCAGACACTGCTTCATTGCCTAGGCAATGCTATGTCAAGTGTAGAATACATTTGTGTAACTATGAAACTGGTTAATTCAGGTTTGAATGATAGAGTTTTTGAAAGATAAAGAAAATGAAATAACATTCTATTCCAGCACATAGATGCCAAGAACTGGACATAACATGAAGAGCTTGCATTTGTGATCTTGTCATAGAATATATTATGGATTTAACTGCATTTTTTCTCAAAGGAGGAGCAAAAAATAATTGTATGCATTTAGATATATGTTGAGATGTTAAAATAATGTCATCTCTGCATTTGTTTTGGAAAATTAGAAAAGTAAGATAAGGTGGATAGTATGATCAAATCTAATACTATTAATAATGAGTATAAAAATGCTGTAGAGAAAGTCAATTAGTAGAAACTATTTAAAAGTAATTCACTAACTTTAAGTCAGATATATTTGGTGAGAACAATGAAAAAAATCATATAAGTTAATAATGTATAGAATGAAAAAACATGATTTTTCTTTTTATTACACGATTTGATGGTTTTAAACATATTTTTGAAATGGTTTACACAATTATGCCACCAGCATTGTATTCATGGCATAACTGAAACGTCTTGTACTACTGCCTATGTATAATGAGATCACTGTATCAGAGTTGGCTTTGAAATTACATTTTAAATGTTGTGTTGCTCAACTTGAGACATTGCATGTTGGATCAGAAGCTCTTCTGAGTGTCACCTTGCATGGAGATTTCATTTGGTATTTTCCTGTGATCCCAGTATATGCAAAGTGTAGCCAGTCCATTCACTCTCTCATCTGTGGTATAGATGAGAGAGTTCTCATCTCTTTAGTTCTTCACCAACAGAACTAAAAAAAAAGTTAATTGAAGATTTTTTTTTTTTCTACTGGCTTACCTCTCTCTAGACATTAGTAGTGATTTCAGACAGGTACACATCTTCTACAATATTTGCACTATGAGTAGGTACAGTTAATAAAAATGCTTTGGGTAATTACATAACAAAATATGTGAGCAATATGGCAATATATTGAATGGAAGAAAGTATAAATTAAGGTAAATGCTAACTTAATGAATAATGGGAGTGTGTAACTTGCCCTCTGTGAAAATGAACAGCCCAGATGGATGATTATTTAGCATTAATAAAAATGCTTCAATATAAAAAAAATCATTAGTTTGCTATTGTTTAAGACTAATTTTGTTCCATCAAATTCAAATTTAAATGTAATGTATAAATAAATCTAACATTGGGAAAAAAACAGTTTGATACTTAAGAAATGTCCAATATGATATTTTAAATATATATACTTCCTATATGTATTCTTATTTTATTTATCCTTTTTATTTGATATTACTTATAATATCAAATCATAGCAATATCAATTTTAGAGTAAGTTTGTGGTAAGATATTTTATTATAAAAAACTCTAGTTAGGTTCTTGGGTTGGGTATTTTACTTTTTAAATTATCTATTTAAATAAAATTAAAGTTTCCTAAAAAAGAAGAAAATATGTTAAATAGGAATAAAAGGACATCGGTTTTAATTAGCTTTGTTTACTTTTACTCAACGCTAATTTATAAATATGACCATTTGTCTTGTAGAACATAAGACATGTTTTCTGAGATAAAGCAATTTTTTTCTTTTTATCTGGCATAATTGTTTTCAGACATTAGTTGTGTCTTAATATGTACTCCCCCAAAGTCTGTAAATATCTAAGGCATTATCTTATGCAGGTATTTACATAAATTTTAGAACTTTAGAAAATGAACTTTTACCACCTCCAACTCTGATGTGGCCCAAGAGTACTAAGGATTACAAAATCATGTTACACACCCAAGGCTGTCAAGCTGTATATGAAATTTACACACACACACACACACACACACAGCATGAATAGCAGAAAACAAGGATTCCTGGATTGTTTTAAACATTATGAAAATTTTGTATTTTATATTTATTTATTTATTCATTTATTTATTTATAATTCATTTCATATTCGTCTGTCTGAAACCACCATCGTTCTCATCATTAAAATATAGGGAGGAATGCACAGTGAGAAGAGTGTCTTCAGAGTACTTTAAACATTTTCATAGCAATCCTAATAAGTTAATGCACTTGTCCCTAAAGTTAGCACTAGTAAGAGAAGGTCTTATAGCCACATTAAGAATGCAAAGTGCCTGAATAAAAGCATGATCTCTGGAGCCTGACCAAGACGTTTTACATTAGCACCACCAAGAAACACCTCCCAAGACAAGTCATGATAATGGATCGCTATGAAGAGCAACTGGAAACCTCACTTGGTATTATTGTTGTGGAGGTGGTGGTGATGGTGGTGGTGGTGGTTTGTGTGTGTGTGTGTGTGTGAAATATTTATTTACTTTTATGATAAAAGGCAGGGAAACGAGAAAACCTGATATTTCTTAAGGTGGTATTCAAGGTTTTGTTTTTTTCTTTTATTTTTCTACTCCATCACTTTGCCAAATTATAAATCAATTGCAGGAGGAATGAGTGCTCTCACCTCATACTCTATTTCTCTTCCTCACCAAGATAATTCTTGGTCGTCCTAATTAATCAATGGACTGCCAGAGCACATGGTTGCTTTATAAGTGTGAGCTAAAAAGCCTGCCACTCACACGACTTGTCGATATTGGCTATACAGTTGTGAAGAGCATGGATGATTCATTGTATTTTTTACTCTAAACTTAATCAACCTAAAATGGAAAAAGCAGATGTTAGTTGTTATTATTTAATTTTCATCTTAAATCTGAATGCTTCTTAATGTTTTGTAAGAAATACAGATACCTCACAAAATTTATATTGGAATACGTTAAACTCACTATACTTTATGTAATATTAATAGAATATCCAATGCATTATGGACTTTTTCCTTATATTTACTAAAATAAATTCTTAGGAAAACCAAGAAAAAGAAGAAACAATACTTACCGCAAGTCAGTATAAGAGGTGAAACAACAACAAATGCAAATAATGTGTTGTCTAAGCAAATAAACACCAAGAATCCACGTCCTGGAATATCTGTTAACAAAGTTTAGTCTGGGGTGCAATGAAGAAGAATCTCAATGTAAAATATGCATTATTTATGTAAAATAAAATCTATTCATAAAACTGGGACATCAATTTAAAAAGTTTTCAATGAGAGTTTTCCCTCAGAAAACCAAGTAACTCCTTTTACTTGTTTTTTCCTAGAAATCAGGTTACCACAATAATTTACTGTAACTGTCAGAAGTATTTTTCACAATATCTATGTGCTATAAATAATTCACAATGCAAAGTCTATCTCAGAGATTCAAGAAATTAAAATACCTTTTGTATTGTAATGATATTTGAGCCACAGTGAAATCATCCAAGAAAACTTACAGATGAAATACAAAGTCATATCTATATATTTATAATTTCATATATTTTTTATATATCTGCATCTATACCTGTGTTTTCATTTAAATGTCTGTGCATCTGTGTCTGAAAGTAATGCTGTATGTCTGTACTCCCTAGAAATATATGGGAAATAAAAAGGAATAACACAATAAATTGTTTCAGTGTATAAATTTAGTATAAACTTTAAATTGTTATTCTCTTTGCAATGTCCCAGAAGAGCCTCTTGGAGTTGTTATTGACGAAGGTGATCGCCGTCCCCTTTTGGCCTAATCTCCCCACTCTTCCAACCTGAAACGAAGTGCAAAGGGGTCTTCAGGGTGTTCACCTGAAAGCTGAAGGAAGACGCTTTGCGGACGTGAACATTCAATCGGCTAGCATTTTTTAAAAAATTATATCTTAATATATTAATATTTGGGAAATCCGTTTAGGGAGCAGTCACTGGCATGTTTTTAAGAAACAGACCAAATAAAAAATAAGAAAGTGATCACATATAACGAAAGTACTTGTTTGTGAGGCTTGTGTTCCCTTTGCGTGCGTGTGTGCGCACCTGTGTGAGATCGGGAATGGCATGGCTGATGAGGGGCTGGCTACAGGGTTCCTCTGTTACAATGGTGTAATATTAGACACTAATGTTAACATTAGACAATCATAGATATTATATAATTAACAAATAATAAAGTAACAATTACAACTTATTTTAATTTAGAAAATGTTTATCTCACAGTTTATGTGTTATGGCTGATTTGGAAAATTATTTGATTAGAGAGAATTAGGCTTTCATTATTTTGAAACTATAACTGGAAGTAATCATTCTTCATTTAATGTCCACAACTTTTGAAGATTAAAAATAAATAAATAAATAACTCTTGCCCTGGCCCATGTGGCTCATTTGGCTGGAGAGTCATCTCGTAGCCCAGAAGGGTCGCTGGTTGGGTAGTTCTTGGTCCAGGCACATACCTGCCTTGTGGATTCGTTTCCTTTCAGGGCATACAAGGAAAGCAACCAGTCATGTTTCTCTCCCTTATGAATGGTTGTCTCTCTTCATCTCTCCCTTCCTGTCTTAAAAAAATGAAAAATTATACCCAGATAAGGATAAAATATGTATATAAAAATAAATATATAATCTCTTAATCCACTCCTATGGTAAATTGGAAAGTGTTATGTTAAGTGTGAATAATAATGCTATTTCAAACCATATTACATAAAAATTAGGCTATTAGTATATTAGAACATGAAATCCTCATTATCTTTCCTGTGTTGCATAGAATGCAAAGGAAGCATATTACATACATCATGAAAACTTTAAATTATTTATTTGGTAATTTTCCATCGCTTAGGGTCAGGTCACTAGATACTTTATATTTATTTTTTTTAATTTTGATACTTTATATATATTATGTTAGTGGGTAACTTAACACTTTGCTTAATTGGAAATTTGTTTTGTATTAAAAATATGATACTAAGATTAAATAGCATTGCCTCATATCTAATAACATATATACAGTGAGTAATAAAACAGATAAATATTTGTATCACTGCCACTCTTCCCACATTAATGTTATAACTTATTAGTACTTTATAAATCAACTATGCATGTACTGAGCAGTGATTGGAATAAGTTTAGCTATTAGAAGACACAATATTTTTCCTCCTTCCCCAAATCTTTCCAGTTTATCTAGATGATGTGACATTGAACATATAGTTTCAATTCAGCTATATTTTTAATACAAGAGCATTGAATAATATCCAGGTTTGTATTTCTCACAATACTTACTTTTCCAAAAACTAAATAATTATTGCAGTATTCTCATAATAGTTATGAATATGTATGCAAATCATATTTGTCTGTCTTCCATGTTTAGGTCACAATTGAGACACCCCTAATGCAATGAAGAATGTTAATATGATACCAGCAATAAACTTTTCTTTATAATTAAAATTAACTTTAGGCAGTTAAAAAGAGGGAGTACTATTAAAATTTAAATAGTGAATGTCAAAAATAATTATATTTTTATATTACAGGGTGATTTTAGTAGATTAAACATTTTTTAAATCAGCCTTGTCTCTATATATTTATTTTTATATATCTAGATAAATAGTTATTTAAATAAGTATGATGTGGCTCATGCTCACTGCTTCGGACTTGAGATCTTGTGACAAGTCTTGTTTTTAATAGCTAACATGGAAGATTATTTTATTTATATAGAAAAAAATGTCAACTTTGCAATTTTTTGTGACTTCAGAAAACTAAGAGGATAGCTGTTCTGTTAGAATTTTTAAACATCCATACATATTAGGGAACTACTTGAGTTTGTAATTACTTACACCCAAAGATGAATATTGAAACTGACAGAGAGCAAGTGATTCAATGAAGGGAGGAGCCAAGCCATGGTGGGATCCCATCACAGACTCAGGAGCAGAGTCTCACAACGATTTGAGTTTAATAATGAAGTCATCATGGATATCTGGCGTCTCCCCAGACCCAAGCCGCCTGACAAATGCAGCACTGCCTTTGAGACCCCCATAGCCATTTATTTAAACATGGGTGTGGAGATGCTTCTTCAGTACACTCAAGACTAAGCTGTGTTTGTGGAAGTCTTCCATGAAATCAAGCTTTAAACATATTCAGGGAGAAATAAAATTTTACTTTAGAATAAAACTGTCACTTTGGTATGTCTTGCACTATATTTCAATGACTGTGTTTATAAATTGCACTATACTAAAATTACATGAAAATGTAAGTAAACAACCCGTTTGGAAAGATTGTGAATAAATTCTACCCCAGAATGAAAATTTTATCCAGGTTATGGGTTTGGACAAACATTTCAAACTATTTATAAATCATACCTTACTCTATAAATATAGATTTGAAAACAGATTTTAGAAAATAAGTATATTTTGATCATTATAAAATTCTACACATCTTCATACAATTCAGTGGCTTTCTATAAATGAGAGATGTTTTATGAACAATTTGCTATGGACTTTGAAGTTTTAGATCAATCTTCTAATTGTAATTATTTGTTGATTGAATTATGTTTTTATTCCCAGTAGTGTGGCTGGTGTCAAAGAATTGTGATGGTTTTAACTTCTTGTGCTTTCCTACGTTCATTGTAACCTTAGCCTCCCTGCTATGTCTGTTTCCATTTTGCTTGGCTTCTTCCCCTTAATCATTCATTCCCTTGCTCCACTTCAAAGACAGAATCAATTGAACTGTAAGTGAGTATCCTTCTTAACTGGGCTGGCACTTAGTGGAGATGAGCTGTAACAGAAAAGTAGCTTTTCCAACATGAGAAATTCCTTAGATATGGAGCTCATAAAAATGAGTCATTATGTTCATGGACGATTTTAGAAACTCTGCTCCACTTCTCCCCACTGTTACTGTCTAATTGACTGGAAATGAGCTCTCTAGTGTGTTGAGTACTACCAACGTCACAATTCATTAGGAAGAGAGAAGTAGAACAAGAAGACATGCTACTACTGACCAGAGAGTATGACTCTAAGTTCAGGGATGCAGCCTTGCATGTGTACACTTGCATGAGAATTTTGGAGTCTCAGGAAAAAAAAAAAAGGGTCTTGAGAACCTAAGGCTATCCTTTTATATGTAATATTCATTCTGTGTGTGTGTGTGTGTGTGTGTGTGTGTGTGTGTGTGTGTGTGTGTGTGTGTAAAGAGACACATTGGCAAAGTGTTTTGATATTGACTGTTAGGTCTCAGGAGTCCCCAAGTTGACACATGCAAACTTTTCACATTTAGATGCTGATCTTGTGTTCCATTCCCAGGTAGTAGAAATGGCAAGCCCACCCTAACAGCTGGCAGGTGTAAGTAGAAGCTATGCTTTTCTTTATACCAGTACCATAATATACTATCCTAAAGGTGTGCAGGCTTGTTGAGAGGTGTAGTGAGAATTCTACATGCACCCTTTACTGTTTTTATTTTTTAAATTCACAATCAGAAAATATCTCTTCGGATTATTTGCAAAAAAATAATTAATTTATCCACTGGCTGATTATTTTGTTTTCTAACCTTCAAATGTACTTGCTATGGAATCCCTGTTCTAGGCTCTTTGCTGTGGTAGCAAAACACAAACTGGGAGACTTTCATGTGGAAATTACTGTTGCCTCCAAACCACTTTAGATGTTAGAGATTCTCTTCTTGCCATATAGCTTGGAACTAATCTTTATTCTACCCCTACCTAAGAGCATTAAATTTATGCAAAGAAAACTTTGTGCAGTCTATAGTTTCTCTCACATTTTACAGACTGCCCTACCAGTCTGGTTACCTGGTGTAAAATGAACACTTGTTTGATATTGCACCTAAAATAAAATTGATAATCCCAATATGAAATACGAAGAACAAAAGAGTGGGACTATAATTCCCTTTTAAAATATACTTTTCAAATTAATCCAAGACTATGTTTTTGCTTCTCCTTACTGCTGCCAAAGACATACACAGAAGGAAAAAAAAAAGCCTTTATGATATTTTATTACCTCTTAAATGTTGTCACGTATCGTATTGGTCTTTTGCTGTTTAATATTTGGGCGACTCTTCTTGTAAGAACCTTGTATTTCTTTTCTGTACTAGTATACCATTTGAATAGCTCATTTAGTCAACAATTTATTTAATTACTGATACATTTCACAAAGTATAATTTTGTAAATTAAAGATATTTCAAGTAACCTGCTCTCCCCTCACACTCAGTCCACACCCCATCAAATCTAGAAATAAGTCAATATTCCTCAGCCTTGACTCTAAGGCTTCAGTAATTGGATTTATCTTATATTTTATGTCTTTCCTGCTAAATTCTGAGTTTTAAAAAAGTGGCCACAGTCTTAAGGATCCTAAAGTATAGGTTCTCAAAAGATCAAAACTATTCTAAAAATTTTTGCAAAAATACTGTACTTATGATTTAGTGTGTATATAAAATTGAGAAACTGTTTTAATGCCCTGGAGCACCAGGAGTGTCCTATGTAACATTAAGATATTACAGTACCTACACGATAATGTATTATGAGAAGATACAATTGTTCCTATAACCACTATTTATTATTATTATTATTATTATTATTACTAAGAATGTTGTTGCTCAGGTATATTATATCTAGGTAAAGAGTATTGGGACTCTCAACACAGAAAAGCATGAGAGAGACCCTAGCTTAATTTGTTGAGTAATTTCAATGCTTTTTAAATTAGATAACAGAAACCTCGGTGACTTAAAACATTATGAATATAAATATTAATATGTGTCATATGATTTTTAAGTTGACATAGCATACAATGGAAATATGTATTTGAATAATTTTATCTTGTATATTATATTGAAATTAATATAGAATACTTACTGTAACAGATAGGATACTATAAAATTTACTGTTTTAAGTCTGAATAAGTGCATTACACATGGATCTTAGAGATATGAGTTATGAAAGTCCTTTCAGTCAATGGTATAACATTTTAAAATATTTCATATCTCACACAATTTAATGCCATATATTTAACTTTCTTTTCTATCATTTTTATGGTGTCCTCTTTTATTCTGTGAATTATATTAATAAATATGTAGTAAATGACATTCTTGACTTAAAATGAGTAAAGCTGATAAAGATGGGTTATTTGTACGAGCATGTTACTATGATTTGAAAATTATAGTTTAAACCCAAATAGTAATAATGATTGTATGGTTTTGAGAAACAGTCACCAAAATAAACTTGGAAGTTCTTTTTGTGATGAATGTTAGCAAGCTGATAGCTTATCTCTAAGCTTTGTAAAGGGAAATACATTAGTTCTAAAATATATAAATTATTATGTTATTTAGCAAAGTTGTTCTATAATCATGTATTAGTGTCAAATATTTGTTCAAACTTTACCATGCATGTAACATTTTTTTAGTGCTGAGGTTATAGCCATGAACACAATACAAAGAGATAGTAGTCTTGCCCTGGTTGATGTGGCTCAGTGGACTGAATGCTGGCCTGCAAACCAAAGGGTCACCACCTGATTCCTGGTCAGGGCACATGCTTGGGTTGCAGAATGGTCCCAGGTCGGGGGTGTCTGAAAGGCAACCAATCAAAAGATCAATGTTTCTGTCTCACATGAATGTTTCCCTCTTCCTCCATCCCCGCTCCTTTCCCTAAAAATAAGTAAATAAAATCTTAAGGAAAAAAAAAAAAGAAAAAACTATTCTCAAAGTTTGGTATGTTAACAAACTTTTGCTCATTTTATGATATAATCCTAATTATAATTATTTTAATTGTAAGCATTGTTACATTATGCTTATTTAGAGATAAACTTTAGTAATAAGAATGTGAACTAAACATTTTCTACTTTTCATAGTGATGCTATGTTAACAACAACCTGCATTCTTGAAAATTTTTGTTTCATTAAATAAGTGGTTCCAATATAATATTTATTTTTTATGTAAATAAAGTTAGACTCTTAGTAAATCTTACTGTGTATATAGTGGTGGGAATTTCAGACAGTTACTATAGAATATTTAAATATTAAATATGGATGTCCAAATATTTCATTTTCTAATTTCTACTGGCTATAAATAGAGCACACTTAAGACAAGGAAGGGTACCTTATTGTAAGGAGGACATACATAACTCTATATATTACTCTATATGTCTACATTAGTATCTATAATGATAAGGGCCAGTTGGTTTTACAACTCTCCAAAAAAATGGAATTTGTAATAGGATTGATCCTTTTTTATATTGAATATTGAGGGGGGTTCTGTCATGAAGACACTAGGATGTACTCTAAAATTCCCTCAAATGTCTCTAAATGCCAGTTCCTTCATATTTGTGTGATTTTTATCTTGAACATGATTTTCATGCTTTTAATGTGTTTTCCAAAAGAAAGAATCTAATTATATGACTACAATTCTCTACTTTTGAAGGTCTGCTCTCCTGCAGGTCCACTCTCATCACTTTAGTTGCCATGCCAACACACCTCTATGTTTCCTCTTTATTTTTACTGATTTCTTCCTTTTGATGATCTCAGTTAAATGTTCTGAGATAATTGCATGTGTAGGACTTTTGTGGTTTTTTTTGCACCAGGACCCTAGATAATGTTTTGGTGGGTATTCAATATTTTCCTAACCATAACTGAATTAGATGTCTCCAGTTATCTTTTCTTGAGTCTTTGATATATAATGCATTTGCTGATAAATTAAATTTTGACCTCACAAGGACTAGTTGGACACCCCTTCCATAAAGGGCCTGTCAACATGGTACTCACTATATAGTAGGTCTATACTATTTGTGCAAAGTAAAAAGTATAATGACAATATTCTTGCTCCCGAATAACATGCAGATAATATGCTCCTTAACCTACAGAATGGTGTTCATTTTGGCAAGAATGCATTTTATAGTATTAAAACAAACATTAAAATATGCCTAATTTGGACTTTTAATATTATATTATAAAAAATGACTGAATATTTTCCACAAAGAAAAATAACTATGTGTTTTGGATGAATCATGTTCAGCTAAATTATTCCCTCAGCTCTACATTCCATAATTATGAAACTGATTCATCTACCATATTGAAACTATGTTATTTATAACTTTTGGTCTTATGCTAACTCAAGATCTCCTAACTCCCTGCTTTTCTTTTATCCAACCAAAGCTGTGTGCCCTTCTTTTGAGCTACAGAGTAGGGAACGAACCATATTTATTTAAATATTAACCATTAGATCTTTGAACCAGATGCACCAACTTATGTCTTGCCTGCAGTGTGGTCTCAACAAATTTATTCTATTTTCCTAAATTCCAGTTTTCTCATGTGAAATGTGGATAATTACAATCATTAGAGATGTTGTCAAGAATGATTATGATATTACACACATCAAAGTGCTTTTCATCATAATCACTTAATAAATATTAGTTTTGCTTACTATTATTATAATATTCAGAGTGTACTAAAGCTTTCACTTTATGATACATTTCTAGAGAATTTTACTATTGTATTTGGAAAATTAGTTACAATATTTTGTACATGTTTCAGGACTTCCCTTGTCTAGACTTTCAAGACAAGGTAGAAAATGAAAAATAATTATACCTTCAAATAATTGATGGAAAAGATGCTTGTGGTCTATTCTAAGATACTTGATGAAGCAACATATTTTCTCTAAGAAAAAAAACTACACTAGCTTTTAAAAATGCTATGATCAGTCATGAAAGCAGAGTAGGAGTGCCAAAGAGAACATATTGGAAAACTGAAGAAATGTTGTTAAAAATTATGTATGCAATCACATTTTCAAAAGGCATAAGACACTAAAAAACACTCTTGATTAATATTGGTCTTGGAAAAATATGTATTTAATGTACACCATTAGTGAAAATAAGGCCAAGTCATCATAATGGTTTCTAATGATATTCCATGCTATTATTAAATGGAAAAATGTTGTCCTATAAAATGTGATTCCCCCTTGGAAAGAAGATTTTAAATTAAGAAAATAATGATTAAATATAATCAGGAATTACAACAGCAAGAAAGAAATGAGCTGACATTTGTTTTAATTGACTGATTGTATAGGTAAGGATAGCATAACCTTGAAAAATTTGTTTAAAGGTATCCTAGAGGAGAAAATCAGAGAGTACACCCAGGTCTCCAGAAATAATAAATAGTGCAGTTAGAAATGCCTTATAAATTATATATATATTTACAAAATTATTTTTGGTTCCTAACCTTGACCTGTGAAATTTGGCTTTATAGTCAGCATGTGTAGCCAAAGGGGAAGAATGACTGCTGTCTGATTGACACTGTGATGGAGCTTTCTCCACAAACCTCACTGAAAAGTAGAATGAATTAGCTGAATCGTGCAGGTAGAGAAGGAAAAATAAATCTATGCCACCTCGGTTGACTAATTGTTTACCAAATTTTACGTGGTGCACTTACAGTCCACCCTGGTATAGAGAAGAGAATAATGAATGGGAGTAAAAAAGCCAGAGATAAGGAGTTGGTAGACCTTTAGCACTCTAGATTTAATTTCTTCATTTTAAAAATGGTGGAGAAAGACTAGAAAACTTATAAGGGCTCTTTCGGTGCAAGGTCGATTAAATCTTTACTTGAAAAGAGTTATAAATTTAACTTTCAATTAGTTCTGTAACAAGATTCAATCATGCAAACAATAAGTAAATACATAAATAAAACAATAGTAATACTGTGCTTAAAAACATCAAAAAGCCTGGATCATGCTCTCATACGTGGTCCTTTTGAAGACCTTTTCTGAGATGTCGATTCCTCTATGTTGCTGTGCAGTCTAGTAACTGACCTATTGCACTTGTTCAAATGACCCTCTTCATATTGCCTACATTTCCATCACTGATAGCAGGATTTTCATGTATACAAAGATTGAGTTGGAATTCCATTTTTATCATCCATATTCAGAAATGTATTCATTTTAGTGCACCTACTGCTCCCCTCTTTCAGACACTATATCAACATATTCACAACTATTATAACAAATTCAAATATCAACCACCTAAAAGTAAGATAAGCTTCATTTATTTCAATTCTTTTGTGTGTTATACTTAACTGAAAGAACATGATATATTCATTTGTCTGAAACTATTCATATTTCTGCATGTATAAAATTATACTATTTTATACTATTTATATACACAAGTTATTTCTGTGCTATAGCAAACATTGCATGACCTGGAACAATTTCTCAATACAATTGCCCAACATTTGGGAAAAAAAGAAAATATGTAAATGTGACAATTTTAAAATAAGTATTGAATTAATTTGAAAAATAAATCATTGTTATGTGAAATAAAACTCTTAAAAATTCAATTTGTAAAATACTGGGTTAAAGAAAGGAATATAAGTCTAGTTATTTATTTCTTCAAGAGGTTATATATTGACATCATTTCATAGCTCCATCCTTAAATGTCAATTAATCGTTTTGTTTAAAATAATCCTTCTTAGGTGCTGTAGGTATTAGACCCCACTTAACCCTAGAAGAAATTTCTATTCACAACCATTTGTAATCTATAGTGTTATGAGATTAATAAAAAAAGCATGAGTATGTGAGATAAGGTCTCCCAAATCACAAAATAGCAACACCCTCTGTTTCAATGTAATCTCTTGAGGAAACATAATATGAGTATCTGATAACCAATTAAATATTTTCCTTTCATAATCTATTTTACATGAAAATTAATTATTTATAGGTAAATTATCTCCTTGTCATTTCCTACTGGAATTATAGATTTCTTTCTGATGTTCTAAAGAAGGAAATTAATCTATTCACTAATTAAATCAATCCCATTGTAAGATGCCACTTTGTAATAAGGATCCAGATTCTATTTTTTCTTCTGGCAATGAACCTTTATTTATAATGATATCTTACCCGAGTCTATGGGGAAAATCAGTAGCAGCTGTGTTGGGTATACCACACACATAATTAGCATACTTAATCTCTTTGCCAATGATATTGCTGAAGTTATGTAAAATATTATATATTCGTGGGGTGTGTTTTATAGATGAATCATATTTTGTATTACTTTTAAGCGTTCTTGAAAGACACTGTCTGCATCCAAATTCAATTTGTATTGTCAATATTGATTCTTCATTTACTTACACTGCACCACAGATAAGTAACTTAATCAAAATACATGAAGGAATCTTTTTTTTTTCTCTTGTGAAATCTTACATATTTAATTCAGAAATCTTATCTTAGAATCTGAAGTCATTTTGAATATTTTATTATTGTTGATTTTCTAAGTTATTACATTTATTTTTGGCCAAATGATATCAAACAAACTATAAAAGAGCTATAGCCGGCTGGATGAAATGAGCAGTCTGGCTGAATTTTTTCTATGGACAGTTTTCCTTCTTTGTCTTATGTCAAAGCACGTTATTTATCCATTGATAAATTTATTGATCAATTCATAATTTATTCATACCTTTATTCTTTAAATTTATTTTTAATATTACAGTTTGGAAGTCTGGTCAGTTATTTTGGTCACTTCTCAGGGGCATGTTTTAAAAATATTTTAGCTTCAAGTGACTTTACTACAAAATGCCTCTCAGCTTGTCTGCCCTAGGAAGTTCTCAGCCCTTCATTTTCTCCCTACTGAATAAATCAGTCATGAAAAAGTTATCTAGTATTGAGAAAGCTAGGGAGAATCACTCAATATACCCCAGAATAAAACAAAAAACAAACTGTTCATGTACATAGAAGCACCTTAATATTATTACAGTAGTCCTTCTTACACACAGGATATACATTACAAGACCCTCAGGGGATGCCAAATCCTACACTGTATGTACTGTTTTTTTGCTTTTTTCCCCTATACATACCTTCTCACTCAAAAGAAGTACTTTAAAGCTGCTCTTTGGCAGATCTGAATTACCAGCGTCACTACCCTTGTGTCTTGGCAAAAAAAGGGAAGGAAAAATGTGAGATTTTTTTTTGCACTGCTCAGAATGGTGTGCAATTTAAAACTTTATGAATATATCTATTTAATATTTTTGGACTAAGATTGACCTTGGGTAACTGAAACCATGGAAAAAACTGCAAATAAGAGAGGATTATTATAACCCTATAAGTGTGAGAAAAAACATGTGATTTAAGTTATCTGAGGCTTATGTGATTCTTCCCCTTCTTATATAAGACTCAACATCAAGAAATTTTAATTTTATTTTGACCCTTTGTAATTTATTTTTATAATTCTATGATGTCTGAAAAAAATAATTTTCTCCTGAAAGAATATACAGCCTTATTGCCACAAATTAAGTACTGTCCACTAATATGTCAATGTTAATAAGTCAATATGAGACCCAGTTAAATATACATGTAAACATATTGTGCAATTCCTAAAAAGAAACTGATCCAAAATCTCACATTCATAAAAATAAGTTACTTAGCACAATACTTTAGCTCCCTCTTTTGGATGGCTCAGATTATAATATGAAAATACGAGAAAATGCCTTAAGTTGCCTTTTTATTTTTTTTTCCCATTGGCATTATATAATATTAGAGACAGTGCTTACTCTATTATTAAACTTCATAAAATTAATCATTTTGATCAGTTTTCAAGTGAAAAATAGGTCAAATTTATATCTAGCAATCTTTTTATTAGTTGAATGCTCAGTTATTGAAGACTGTGTTTTAATGTTAAAAATGTGTTTTGGCCAAATGTTTTAGTACATATTATTTGAAATGAGTTAACATTTACGTCATTATGAAAATTTTAAATATAAATTCTCCTAATAAAATATTTCAGCTTAATTATTTCATAAAATGTGTAATAGTTATTTTATAACACCTAATAATGAAAAATATTTTTTAAATGGTCTATAAATTTGATGGATTCTTACTCTACAGGTTTCTTAAGTATCTTCCATGGTGTTTCAGTAATTATATAGGTGATAATGCATAAAGATGTATAAAGCAAATATTGGAGTCACCTCGGATATTTGTTTGTTATATATGTATGTGTTGTTATATATGTATGTGTGTGTATTTATATATACATATATAATAAATACTTAAAATAATTATATAACTTATTCAAAAATATTGTTACTTAAAAATTTAATACTAACACTAAAATAATCTAAACTCCAACAATTAAATTATCATGTTTGGTATTAATATGTTATTTACCTTGTAGTCATTGAACAATATTCATTAAAATGTTCAATAAACAATAACAATAAGTATAAATTACATCATTATGATTGTTAAAACTGTTGCCTTCTAGGGGGAAAAGTGGTTAAACTATTATTTTACCTCACTAAAAATAAAAATTAAGGGGTATATTTTTATATTTTTTCAACTGAAATTTTTTAACTTTATTTGAAAATTAAGACTATTTTAAAATACTTTTAAATACTGATTATTACTTATGTTCAAAATAATATAGTAGGCAATTAAGACAATTACATTTCCAGATTAAAATATATTAAAATTATATTTCACAATACTAATGTTATTATATATTTATAGAAAATAAATTATAATAGATATGTCATCATTGGACATTCAAAAAGAAATGATTTTATCTCTTCTATTCCAGTGGTATTTACTTTCTATGCAACTTCCCAATAAGATGACACTTCTAATGTATTTATTTAATTTACAGATAGTTTAAGGGGCAATCATTTGGATCACTCAAAAATACAAAAATATTTTTCAAAGTCCATATATGGTAGGTGAATACTAGAATTCTTTGCATGTCTTGAACAGCTCTTTATATATTTTTTTGTTTAAAAATATAATTGTATTCAAAATAATATAAAAAACCCATGTTTCCAATGACAATATAAAATATACTCCATTTGTCTTTATTTATGTAAAATTTTTTAAATTTCTTTATTGAATGGCCAATTTGTTCCCAGCTCATTGTGAGTTGACTTCACCATATCAGCACTAAATTTTTGTTCAGTGAGTTCTGTTCAGGAAGTAGAAGTTAAATAACAAATATGCAAAAGCTTTCTCCATGTGCTGGAATTTACCTGTTACGACTTGCTTAAGATGTTTCTTCAAGTTTCTCAGCTTCTCTCAATGCTTAACCCTGAATATATTCCTTTTTATTTCCCTCAGCCCTATTAATACTAGGATGGAATGATCATTAATAATAACATAACCTTATACCCTTAGAAGAATGAAGATAATGCTAAGGAACAGAGGCATCAGGAAATAAAAATTAACAGGCACTACAGCAGTACAGCATTGCTAAATCTAAATTCAAGAGTCCAGGCCATTTTCCAGAACTCACTTGTGGCTATTTCCATTCTTAGCTCTCAGCCTGTTGCTTTATTGGTGGTGAACATCTCTCTAACTGACAGGCATTACCTTGACACTAATTGTTATGTGAGAGTCCAGAACCCTCAATATATTCTAGACTATGGAAAATAATTTTGCAAACTAAATTATTTACTCTGATATTTTCTTAGAGACACAAACATTTATTATTTTTTACATTAGTAAAGAAAAAGCTTCATACCCCTATATGACATGTGAGCAGTTGGATTTTTCTAATAGAAAGTGCAGGGCCACCATTTAACCTATATCTACTTGATTTAAAGGACTCCCTGAGAATAGAAAGAGCTTTCATAAAGATAAACCACATTTTTTTGCAGTAGAATCTTTAAAAAATTGTTATAATTTTGCCAATAACATTTTTGTCTCTAATAATAATTACCCATGGACCAGTAATAGTTTGTACTATTTTCCTTCCTAATTTTAGACAAGTACAAAATTTACTTAACTTTACATAAATTTAATATGTGGTTAAGTGAAGGTGATATATCTGAGGAACATTCTTACATAATATGTATATCAGAAATTAACAATTAAAATGAAGAAGAATGGAAAAATATGAACAGTTTCAAGGAGATGAGTTTTTGCATTTTAAACTTGAAATGTGTCATGTTGCAAAAGAGGAAACAAAGACAGAAAACAATAATAATATAACTTAATAACACTCTGGCCCCTGAAACTTTAAGTCATATAAATGCAACATTTTGAAAACTGTCAGGGTTTAGTAAATTAAAAATATTTTCCCTCTTGGCCTGTCTGGAAAAAGCCCAGCCATTGTTAATATAACGAGAATGATTTGTGCGACATTGATGTAGCCTGACAGCAAGGGAAAGTGGATTGGAATGCATATGTGTGAACAATGATGACTTCACTGTATCAGTCAGTAGGGGTGGTAGATGCCATTGTTATACTGTGTGACCATCACATTCAATATGACTGAGTGAGTACAGTAACGAATCTGCACCAAATTTTGCATTAAGCTTGATCATTCTTCCATGGAAACTGTTTGGATCATTCAGGAGGCCGCAGTTATGGGCAACTGCCAATATACTCATGCATCACATCTGGTTTTTTGGGAAAACATCAAATCATCCAGGTGACTAAGCTCCCCTACAGCCCATATTTGGTGCCCTGTGACTTCTGGCTTTTCCCAAAACTAAAATTAACTTTGAATAGGAAGAGATTTCAGGGTATCGATGAGATTCAGGAAAATACAATGGGGCAGCTGATGGTGATGGGGAGAACTGTGTGAGGTCCCAAGGTCCCTTCTTTGAAGGGACTGAGGTATCATTGTCCTATGTACAATGTTTCTTGTATCTTGTATCTTTTTCAATAAACATCTCTTTTTCATATTACATGACTGGATATCTCTGAACAGACACTATATGTATGGATGTATATATATATATATATATGTGTGTGTGTGTGTGTGTGTGTGTGTGTGTATATCGGCAGCCGTCCGTCTCGAGAGACGATGGTGTAGCTTCTTAAGAGTCTATCTGCACCGCGGAGAATGGTTGTGCAGTCCGACTCGGGAGTGACACGGTATCTGTCTCCTCCCGTGTTGAATCGACATCTTGTGATGACGCTGGAGTGTCCTCTCCAGTGAAGCTGAAGCTACAGAGCCTGGGCAGGGTGATATGGAGGGTCTGCTGTTGCCCATGCAGCAGACCCCCCCCTCTCTTCGCAGCTGAAGGGTCCAAGGGAAAGACGGAGTCAATATAGCTTGGCTTCAGGTGCGCCGCAGGAGTTGCCGGTGTTGACTACAGCGTCAAACCGCCTTAGGGACTCCGGCTCCAGATTTTCTGTCGGGGTTTACTCCCTTAGCCTTTCCCCTGAAGAGGTATGCCGCAAGGCAGCAGAGGTTTTTTGGAGTCAGAGTTTTCCTTCTCTGATGTGCCCTGACTGGAAGATCGAACCAGCGACACTTAGCTCGCAGGCCGACGCTCAATCCACTGAGCCAAACCAGCCAGGGTGTATATATATGTTCATACAACAGAAACATGATTTCAATAATTCTGGGAATTACTATTAATGTACAAGATATCTCACAAAGACACACACAATGTATTCATTTAAAGTTTATATATGCTTCTCTAAGTTTTTTCTCAATCTAACCCAAATTTCATAAATAAAAGTTATCACACTCTTAGTTTTTGACTCTTAAAAAGTTTTATTGGTTGGGTGGAGAAAAGATAATTTTATTTCCTGGATAATTTCCATATTGGATTTTAGGTATGCTAGATTTTAAACTAATACTTAGGAGAAAGTTATGTGACCAATGTACTAAACTTGCTCTAATAATGGATACTCAAATCCTTAGATTTTTAAATGTAATCATTGGGAAGCTCCAAGTTCACAATAGTTAAAATTAAATAAGCATTCTTCTCTTATAAGATGAACAAAGCATATGTTTCTAAGTATATTAGCCAAATGGGTTTTCTTTCTGAATTAATGGCAAACTCTAGCATACATAGTGATTAAAGTTTTTGTGTATTCATCTTATAATTGTTTTTGTTCACATGGTGGTGACGAGTAGTGCGTTTTTTAGTCAAACAACAATCTCACTTTCATCTCTTTTCTCAAACCTTGTGTAGTCTGTTTATTCCAGCAATGTATCATAGAAATGCCTTAACCCAAACCCATTCTTGATATTACACCCATGTTTTAGAAAATCAAATATACAGTTTATTAATAATAGGTATTCACATGCCAATACTGTTTGTTAAAGATTTACTGAGATATTACAGTGTCTAAAGGAAAATAAACTGTTTAAAACCAATAAAATATGTAAGATTCTACAGGATAAATTATCTCAGTAATAAAAATTACATAAACCACCAGTACATGCTGTACCTGTTTGTCTATACAGTTCCTTTAACTGTGTACCTACATTAGGTGTAATGATAATGATGTCTTATTAGAGCAGGATGACAAAGTCCTAAACTAAAAATGATTTTTCCACTCAGTTATTATCAAGAGATAATGACATACTGAAAGTTGAGTCTCAGTGTTGACACAGGTGACCCTCATATGCTTAATAAGCAGAATCCTATTAGAAAAGACAGCTGTGTCAAGTGTTTGGCAGATACAGAGTTATAACGTTATGAACAGAAACATGAATTCAATAATTCTGAGAATTACTATTAATGTACAATAGACCAGAGCACATAGTTTAAAATTTATATTTAGTAACAGGCACCTTCTTAGGAGGCAAACATTTGAGGATTTCTTTTGGCTTTAATGAATATATATTTAATTTAGTATATCATATCTCTCATGTTTAATGATGCTATTTAAGCAGCAAACATATGTTCCTTTGGCAAATGTAGATAAAAAATAAAATAAAATGGTCTTATCATGTGGCAAACAAATGAGTTTCACAAAGAGAAGAATTCCTAGTAAGAAATGTAACAAACTTCAGTGTAACAAACTTAGAAGATTAACTCAAATGCATCTTTTTTTTTTTTTTTTTTGGTTTTTCAATTACAGTTGTCACCTTTTCCCCCAATTTCTCTCCCCCACCCAACCCACCCCCTCTCCCACAATCATATCCCTCCCCGTTGTCCATGTCCATGAGTCATTTATACAGGTTCTTTGATTAAACCCTTCCCTTACTTATCCCCCTACTCTCCCTCCTCCCTCCCCCCTATTGACTGCTATTCTGCATTTTGTTCTATTTAGTTCCTTTGTTTGTGTTGTTCTTTAGTTTCCTGTATTAGGTGATATCATATGGTATTTTTCTTTCTTTGCCTGGCTTATTTCACTAAGCATAATTCTCTCTAGTTCCATCCATGTTGTTGCAAATGGCAGGAGTTCCTTCTTTCTTTCTGCTGCATAGTATTCCATTGTGTAAATGTACCACAGTTTTTTGATCCACTCATCTACAGATGGGCACTTATGTTATTTCCAGCACTTAGCTATTGTAAACAGTGCTGCAATGAACATAGGGGTGCATAAGTTCTTTTGAATTGGTGCTTTAAGATTCTTCGGGTATAATCTCAAATGCATCTTTACACTTTAGATTTCCTCTTTCACACAAGAAAGGTGTCCAAAAAAATCAATAATGAGAGCATGATTATTTAAAATGAAAATAATGTTATCCCTTTAAATTCAGTGGGTTAATGAAGATATTCAGTTGTGTAATATCTTTGTTTTATAACTAAATATTAAACATTTTCAACTTTGCAGTGTTTTAAAAATGAGATGCAATTATGTGCCTTATGTATGAAGTGAAAGATAACATGTTTAAATTATTGAAATAGTCTGCTATAGTTATGTTTTTAATTATATCCCATCTTATAAGACAGAGTCTGAGTGCACTGAATCACTTGAAGTCTTGGTCTGTTATTCCTCTTTCAAATCTGACCAAGTTATACTCCAACTCTGTATATATTATGAGGATAATTAATTTTTATTGTAAAGCACTTCTGATTCACAGGTTGTTATTAAAAGTATCCTTAGGAAAATTGGAGGAACTGAGAGTGGCTGATGGAGATAAAAATAAAAATAAATCAACAAAACAAGCGAAGGTCTTTGTATGAACCAATTAAAGTTATGGTCCGTCCTAGAACAAATGCTCCATAAATTCATATGGAACCAAAAAAGACCCCGAATAGCAAAAGCAATCTTGAGACAGAAGAACACAGCAGGAGGAATCACAACACCAGATATCAAACAATACTACAAAGCCACTGTAATCAAAACAGTATGGTACTGGCATAAGAACAGACATATAGATCAGTGGAACAGAATAGAGAGTCCAGAAATAAACCCAGGCCTCTATGGTCAACTAATCTTTGATAAAGGAGGAAGGAACATAAAATGGAGTGAGAAGAGCCTCTTTAACAAATGGTGCTGGGAGAACTGGATAGGGACCTGCAAAAAAATGAAACTAGACCACCAACTTACACCACACACGAGAATAAACTCAAGATGGATCAAAGACTTAAATGTAAGCCGTGACACCATAAAAGTCCTAGAGGAAAACATAGGCAAGAAAATATCAGATATCTCACGTAACAATCTCTTCACGGATACATCTCCTAAAGCAAGAGAAATAAAGGAAAAAATAAATAAATGGGATTACATCAAACTGAAGAGTTTCTGCTCAGCAAAAGAAAACATCAGCAAGATGAAAAGGAAACCAACCATATGGGAAAACATATTTTCCAATGACATCACAGACAGGGGACTGATTTCCAAAATATATAAAGAGCTGATACGACTCAACATCAAGAAAACAAACAACCCAATTAAAAAATGGGCAAGGGACCTGAACAAACACTTCTCCGAAGAGGACATACAGAAGGTCCATAGACACATGAAAAAATGCTCAACATCATTAGCCATCAGGGAGATGCAAATAAAAACCACAATGAGATACCATTTTACACCAGTCAGAATGGCCATCATCAATAAATCAACAAGCAACAAGTGCTGGCGAGGATGTGGAGAAACGGGAACCCTACTGCACTGTTGGTGGGAATGCAGACTGGTGCAGCCACTATGGAGAACAGTATGGAATTACCTCAAAAGATTAAAAATGGAACTGCCTTTTGAACCAGCGACTCCACTACTAGGATTATACCCGAAGAATCTTGAAACCCCAATTCAAAAGAACTTATGCACCCCTATGTTCATTGCAGCACTGTTTACAATAGCTAAGTGCTGGAAACAACCTAAGTGACCATCTGTAGATGAGTGGATCAAAAAACTGTGGTACATTTACACAATGGAATACTATGTAGCAGAAAGAAAGAAGGAACTCCTGCCATTTGCAACAACATGGATGGAACTAGAGAGAATTATGCTTAGTGAAATAAGCCAGGCAAAGAAAGAAAAATACCATATGATATCACCTAATACAGGAAACTAAAGAACAACACAAACAAAGGAACTAAATAGAACAAAGAGCAGAATAGCAGTCAATAGGGGGGAGGGGAGAGGGAGAGAAGGGGGATAAGTAAGGGAAGGGTTTAATTAAAGAGCCTGTATGAAAGACTCATGGACATGAACAACGGGGAGGGATATGATTGTGGGAGAGGGGGTGGGTTGGGTGGGGGAGAGAAATTGGGGGAAAAGGTGACAACTGTAATTGAAAAACCAAAATAAAAAAATTAAAAAAAAAATAAATAAAGTTATGGTCCGTGAGTAGAGAGTATGATTGTTTCAACAGACTGCACGTAATGTTGGGGCAAATGAATGAGAACTAAGTCTACTCCTTAATATTTTTCCTTATAAATTTATATTATGTAAGCCCCCAAAAGTTATATTTTACATTAGTGTCAATTTTACTATTTTACTGCTTTCCTTTGAGTTGTTTTAATCACACCTATTGATTTGTTAATATAACTGTGTATCATAGAACCAATTTTATAAAGGAAATTACCTATGTTAATTACCTTTTTAAGTCTTCCACTTTATACTGTTTTATTTGAATTACAGTATTGTGGTTATGTCATGGGTATTAGAGTCAGACCCCCTATGTATAAATTTCAGCCATCACTGTAAAAACCCAAAGCCCAGAAGATCACCAGAAACACAGCTGTCGTCAAATACAATTACGTTGATGGACTTCTTGCAACAAGTCCTACTGTCCATCATGGAGACAGTAGAGGTATTTTGGTCAGAGGGAGTTAGGATAGGCTTATTATGGAGCTTGGAAATATACTGGGGCATTTGGGAAATCCTTATAAAGCAGAGATCAGCCCTTAATTTGTGAAGAGCAGGAAATTGAGGCATTTTTTTAGATGTGCATTGGTTTCTGTCTAGAAAGCGGGAAGAAGAGTTTAAAGTTGACTAAGGAAGCAGTAATGAGGAGAGGAAGATATTTGGTCATTTTGGGTGTACCTAGCATCCCTGCTTTTGTCTAGTTCCCTCCTAGCTGTTGAGTGAGCTAATATGTTGCTGATATTCTGTTAAATTATTTGTGTTCAGCAGGGGAAACCACATCATAGCTCTTAGTTGCCAGGCAGGTACCAACTATCAGCTCTCAGAGATGATTTTTGTTTTGTTCCTCTTCACTTAATTGATGGTTGTCTTGGAAAATATGCGAATAGTCTCACAGTACTTCAAGACGACAGAGAAGCACAATCCCAATGGGCTAGGAAGAGGGAGGCATGGAGGCACAAGCTGTTTGGGAACAGAATGAATGTTTGCCACAAACTGCGAGACACTTAGAACAGTGACTGGCCCATAACATGTGCTTAATAAGCACTCACTATAGCAATAGTTAACTACTGTCATGTCAGTATAATCTTTGTTTTTTTCACTCCATAAATTTATTAATTATCACATATCATAGAATTTTCCAATATGGAATAAATACAGGATTTTTAATATCAATGTCTGATAATGAGATGTAAGGAAATATTTTTGAAACTGGATTTTGCTCTTGCATTGACTTGCAAAGTTAAATATGTTAATATATTTTTATACTAAAATATTTTTAAAAGTTTTGTTAGAAGGTATTTAAAATTTGAAACCATAGGATAGTTTGTGATGGCTGCTTATTTTATTTTTTTGGACTGCTTAGATTTTAATTGACTGGCAAAATGAAATAAGATGTTGCCAAATGGTACACTAGACTCATGTTATGCTGTGACTGTGTAGCACTAATTGAAAATGCCACCATGGTAATTGCTATAGTAACATTTAAGTTGGCATCAGTGCCAAGAAATATTTACTAGAGTTCTCATGGTATTTCACAGTACATTTTAAGCATATAAATGTAATTTTGCTGGTGTTTTTATTGGTAAGGCGTGACAGAAATAAATATATATGCATATATATTTTTAAGTAATAGATTTTAAATAAATGCTTAAGTGGAAATATTAATGATTTGTGATTTTATATTTTAATGGTATCAGAGTACCTCATATAGTATCTTTTACTGTTTAAAGTCTAAAAAATTAAGATATATTGTATGTAATCCCACATATAGAGTACTAAGGATTTTAAGTTCAAGTTACTTAGTTTCTCAATATGTATCTTGAATCTTCTCCTGCATTATGAAAGACTGTATTTTGAATTATAGTGTGAAAAAGAGAGAATCACAAGTAATTTAAAGAGAGCTAAATTTAACCGGACATTTTCAAAGTCTTTAAAAAGAGTTAGCAGCAATTCTTTGAGGATTATTATTATTATTATTATTATTATTATTATTATTATTATTATTATTACTCTTTTACAAATTAAGAAAATGAGACATAGAGGTGTCCTGCCAAAAGTTACATTTTTGGTGGGTAGCACAACCTTTTGAAATCATTCTTCATTTGTGGTCTTACAAAAGTCTTCATGTTAACTCTCTGTCTTTAATATTATAAACTCAGTGATGAAGAAGCACAGAAAATGAATAATCTCTTATCTTTACCTGATAAAGGCAAGGAAATATTACAAATGGGTAATAGATATTAATATTTAAGTAACACTATGTTAGATTCCTAGGGCTGCTATAACAAACTAAAATGAACACTTTTAACTCCCTTCAGCTTTCTGCTCAAATGTCACCATAATTGAAAAGCTCTTTTTGACCATATTATTGAAATAACAGTACGTCTCCCAACACATATCATTTATCTATCAATTTAACTTACTTAATTTTTTTAAATAACTTCATCTATTAGATCAGTTTTAGATATACAAAAAAAATTGACAGAATAGTAACAATGCTCCAATATGCCCTTCGTCCAGTTTTATCTATTATTAGCATAATACATTACTATAGTATGGTGACAAGTACTCATTGTATTGTTTGACTTAATACAAACAAAAGTGATTCCCTTACAGTTATGGAGGATAGACTGCTGACATCCAGGTGTTGGCAGGGAGGATAATACTTCTTCATCCAGCTTCCGGTAGTTTGGCTTGTGGCAGCCTAACTATAATCTCTACTTCCATCTTCCAAGGGCCATCTTCCCTCTATATGTATTTTTCTTCTCTTCTTCCTATGAGCACATCACTAATATTGGATTAGGACCCAGTCTAATTAAACATGACTTTATCTTAATTGCATCCTTTAATATCTTACTTCCAAATAAGCTCATATCATTAACACCATGGGTAAGGAGTTTAATCTCTATATCTTTATGGTGGGCAATGTTAAACCCATAACAATAACTACCAAACTGTTGACCAAATATTTCCAGATTTCTCTCTTCCAAATATATGATAAAACTGTACTCCTCTACCTCTGAGTTTAGACAAAACTGTGGCATTTTATTTGCCCACCGAAATGGTAGTGTAAGTGAGTGTGTCCCTCCTGTGTGGAAGGCCTAAAGGTCAACATGAAATTTTCCATGTTCCTTCACCATTATCTTTGCCATCAGGAGAGAATGGTAATGAAACTTCCCTTTGCCTTGGTTTCCTGGTGACAAAACTCCCAGAAAAACCAAAGTGGTCATATACCCTAAGCAGTTTCGAGTTACTATAGCATAACCCAGTCTATTGAGACTGGTGAATAAATACCTGCTAGAAGTGCTATGCTGTTATATCAATAACAACAAAGGAAAACACATAAAACCTGTAGCATCAGTTAAGACCTGGCCATCCAAGTCTCAAATAAATGGAAATTTATTTTATGCAGTGGCATAATATTTGGTAAAGTTATCACTTGCGATGACTTGGAAGGCAGATCCTCAGCCAACTGAAATTGTAGCCTTAGGAAAAATGTGCAAAAACAAAGTATCGTCGTCCTCGGCAGCCGTCCGTCTTGAGAGACGATGGTGTAGCTTCTTAAGAGTCTATCTGCACCGCCGAGAATGGCTGTGCAGTCCGACTCAGGAGTGACACGGTATCTGTCTCCTCCCGTGTTGAATCGACATCTTGCGATGACGCTGGAGTGTCCTCTCCAGTGAAGCTGAAGCTACAGAGCCTGGGCAGGGTGATATGGAGGGTCTGCTGTTGCCCATGCAGCAGACCCCCCCTCTCTTCACAGCTGAAGGGTCCAAGGGAAAGACGGAGTCAATACAGCTTGGCTTCAGGTGCGCCGCAGGAGTTGCCGGTGTTGACTACAATGTCAAACCGCCTTAGGGACTCCGGCTCCGGATTTTCTGTCGGGGTTTACTCCCTTAGCCTTTCCCCTGAAGAGGTATGCTGCAAGGCAGCAGAGGTTTTTTGGAGTCAGGGTTTTCCTTCTCTGATGTGCCCTGACTGGAAGATCGAACCAGCGACACTTAGCTCGCAGGCCGACGCTCAATCCACTGAGCCAAACCAGCCATATATATATATATATATATATATATATATATATATATATATATGAAAAAAAAAGAAACAAATTTAGAGAGCTATTGATACTTTGCTAGTAGAATGTAGGGAAATAAAGATGTCATGAATAAGGGACTGGCAGGTTGAAAAGGAGAGGCAATATTTCATGATAATAAATTATAATTTTGTTGAAAATGACTGATTGAAACTCTTAAAGCAAAAACAAGAATGGATGTTATCAGCAATATTAAGGATCCAGCTAAAAGTCTGGATCCCAGCAAATCATTTGACCTGGACACAATATGTCATATAACAGACATGAAAGCTGTGGTTCATGGTGAAGTCTGATAAAATGAAAGAAGCCATAATTAAGTAGAAATAGCCAGACCAGTGGAATAGTGGTAACAAAATAAACATACAAAATCTAAGTATATTTAAATTAAAAACCATGTTTCTCTTGACACATAAAAATGAATAGAATAAAAAAGATAAGGAATAATTTAGTGTTTAACAGAGCTGTCCTGACAAAGAAACCACCAGCCCAGATACACAAAAAATTCTGGCTCTCACTGAAGTCAAAACAAGCCAGAAACTCTATTGTGGTAGGACCCTTGCTGTTTCTTTTACTCTAACTGAAAATATTTTCTCTGTTATGTCTACTTGGATAGCTCCCCTTTCTTCAAATATTTACTCAAATAATTTCTTCTCAATAAGGCCAACATTGCATTTCACTGTCCTTCCCTTACCTGTATTCAGATCAAACTCTATGGCTCTATTTTTTTCAATACCACTGAATACATTCTATCATATTTTCATATTTATGTTTATTGAATAGTGTTTGTTCCTGCTTGAATGCAAGTAGCAGGAGTCTTTGTGTATGTGTGTGTGTGTGTGTGTGTGTGTGTCTGTATTATCCCTAGCACCTAAAGTGTGCTGTGTGCCTGACAATAGTAGGCACCAGATAACTATTTGAAAAATAGCTAAATGGCTCACTCCCAATAAAATAGATGTTCAATCAGACTATATATATATATATTTCCTAGAATCAGTCTGAGGCTTGGATTTGACACAGGTGATTAATTTAAAATGCACTTATCAGTCAGGAGGCTAGTGTAAAGGAGAAAATAAAGCACCAGCGGGGAGAAGGTGAAAGAACACAATGACAACATGGTTTCAGCTTGATGCTAGCCTGGGTTTGATTACAGAGAGAAGGCTCTGAGAATAAAATGGAAGGAGAGTTGACACACCTTGAGGCAAGGGGTCTGGCTCTTTGTACCTCAGTGTCATTGACTATGGTTGTGAGTGAAGGAATGTCCCTAGCTTGTTGGTTCTCATCAGCCTGGGTTAATTCTCAGAAAAAGGAGTAGCTCTAAGCAGCTAGTAGCCAAATCTCACAGTAGCTGGCTGGTAAGTAAATGGCTCTGTCAATGGGATCCGGCATCTACACTATCTTACAATAAATTGTGAATGTGCTTATACCTTTAAAATGGTTTAAGCGATAGTTTACAATGATCTTCCCAATTCTCATTTATAGTTTCCTAGACAATGCATATTCTTTTACTGTAGCTTAATGGAATATAATTATATTATGACTTCATCAATAATTTCAGATTGAAGAGAAGGAAGAATGTAATTATATATTACAGATCTACTATATTCCTACTGTTGAACACAGCCTGAACTCCTCTGGTGCCTCTCATCAGTAAATGTCAGCTCTAAACCTGTTGTATAAGCCACAGCCTGGGATGCATTTCTAACACCTCTGCTTCTATTAATTGTAAGCCAATAAGAACATTCTTTTATCAGGATTATTTCAATTTCTCTGTTTCTTTTCTTGCCTTGTTAAGTCTATTTTTCATATGTCAGTTAGAAGTGCCCATTTTATATTATGCCATGATTGTCCTCTGTGGCAAACTCTCATGTGAGTTCAATATCATGAAGGTTTAAACATTTGTGATAGCTTGTTAGACTCTGGAAGCCTGCCATGTCTTTGACATTGGAGTCTATAACTCTCCCCTTGTGGACTCAACTTGTAGGTATATGTAAGTCTTTTTTGTGACTCAAAGGCTTCTTAAATGTACATTATCCCCACCACCCTCAAACCGTGTTCCCCAAGTATTTACATTCACTTAGTCTCTCTTCTGGAACACTATTTCCATTGAAATCCCCCTAACTGACTCCTAACTCCCTTCAGCCTTCTGCTCACACATCACCATTATTGAAAGGCTCTTTTTGACCCATTGACAATAACAGTACCTCTCCTAGCACACATAATCTATCCATCCGTTTAACTTCATGTTTCTTAAAACAAAAACATCATTTCCTATATCAGTTTTAGATTTAGAAAACAACTGAGAGAGTTACTTAATGTTTTGTTTGCTTATTTTTCTCCTGCCACCATATCTATATGGTAAGGTGCTTGTTCAATGCATTGTTCTGTGCCTAGAACAGTCTTTACATATGGTGTGGTTTTTTAACAGCTTTGTTCAGACTATGAATGCACAGGTGTCTGGAATTTATTTGCACTTCTTTTAAAGCACTTACATATAACTCTACTATTTTGTTAATGTTTTAAAAATATTCTCTATATATTAATAAAACTGATTCATTATCAACAAAATTAGTTGTTGCCTTTTTTGCCTCATTTTCTCAGATGTCTACAGGGAAGTTCCCAAGACTGTGAGAAGTGTTGAAACTGGGCACTTCTATCATCTATATGAGCTTAATTACTCTTTCCCACCTAAAGCCCTCTCTTCTGATTTCCTTTATTATCATAGACCTTCTCTTGTGCTTTGTGTTTTTGTTTTCCGCTCAGATGGAAGTGTTGTGTGTTCTTATGCTGATAGATTTGGTGCATTCCCCTTTGCTTCATTATGGCCCAATTTATGCTGCATATTATATCACTGTGCCACACCAACTTGTAAATCATTTTGTCCAGTTCTCAACATTTAAGAACACATTGACTAAAAATGTCACCATTTGTGATAATATTAAATTTTATCTTCTCTCCACACCAATGATGCCTTGTTACCAAACATTCTTAAATAAGTCAAGAAAACAGACAACTCTTTTCTAGCAGGTTAAACAAAAATCTCTGACATACTAAAATGATGTACTTATAAGGTATACTTAAAAATGATTTCTAATACAACACCACCTAAATTGTCTTATATTTTTCCTTATCCTGTTATATTTTAGAGTGCATCATTAACTGAGTAGATATAATAATACATTGGCCAACTTCTAAAGGGGCATATCAGTAGTAGAGGGTCATATATAAATTTTGATACAATTGATCCCCATTCAGGGGACCAATCAATGTTGGGAAAAAAATTGCTGGCATATCTCTTTTTAATTGAAAGTTCATATGTTCTTCATATATCAATAGGTCATGAATTATTATTATTTTTAAACCCAGCTCCCCTACCCTTATAGACAGTGGTTAGTTTTCTCAAATACTGTCAAATGGTTGTTTACATGGCTTTATATTCTATATTTTTATATACGTGTATATATGTGTGTGTGTGTGTGTGTGTGTATATATATATATATATATATATATATATATGGCTTTATAATCTATTTTGTATACTGCTATTGTCCATTTGATAGGATATTGGCAAAACCTGATTCAAGAGCTTCTCTTCTAATAACAGTTTATGCAGCTGGTTTTCTAGGGAAGACCTAATGCTAAATTTTTAAAGCTGGGAGTTTAGTGGTGTTAACTATTAATGATTGCTTATACAAAGCTGGCAGCTGATATTTCTTCCACCATTTCCTGCTTTTTAAAAAAAAATTATTTTATAATATTTATTTAAAGAAGGGTAGAATTCCAAAATACAACGTGACAATATTTGGTCATGGGTTCTTTTAAAAAATAATACATAATTTTAGAGCCCTTTATATATATATAAAGTGAAACAAACTAATGATTGATTGCATGTATATTTATGTATATTCACCTATATCTGCATAGTAAATATGAGTATTATAAATTATTATAAAATAGATATCACAACATATATCCCTAACTAGTTTCTTGATATCAAAAACATAATACTATGTTGGAAAAATCAATGGTCAAGGAATCAAACAACATACACAGGATTTTGCCAATACCACAAAATAACTAGGTAACCAAAAATAGTTCTCTTCATCTCTTCCAATGCCATGCATCTCATCTGGGAAAGCATTTAAATTATAAAATTATATAACCATATCTCACAGTTATTGCTGTTTTGAAGATAAATAAATTAATGTGAGAAAGTACTTTGTTGATTACAAATTGTATAATACCATACTAAAATTAATCACATACACTTGCTTGATTTGTATATTTCATCTGAGAAACATTGCCTGAAAAACAAGATTGAAATTATTAAAATGCTGGATTTTAAACTACTACTTAGGAGGAAGTTATGTTATTTTTAAACTATGCAAATAAGAAATAACAACATAATTTAATTTGGGGTGTGAATTTTATTGGGTGAATATCTACTTAATTATAATCATGCACACTTTTTCTTGATTCCCAAATAGCCAACAGCCATTTTCTTCAAATGCAATTGAAATATAATTAAGAGAACAGGGAATAATAATAGAATAATTTTCAGTTTTTAAAGTTAACAAGATTCAAGTGAATTTCCTGGTTACAAAATCAAAGTGAAACCAAATTTAAAATATTGTACTTTACAATGCATTTGATATTATTTATTTATCAACAAAAATGTGATTAAAATGCAGAACATTTAAAGCTGATAGAGATAATTAAACATAGAAAATTTAGTATTCAGCTTCTTGTTATTGAATGAATAAAGGATATGAAGAATTTTTAATAAAATGTATGGCAAAGTAACTTGCTAACTTTAAAAACAAATGCAACAAAGACCATTTAGTATGTGCACTTTGTGTAGAGCAGAGGGATATACGGATGTAAAATAGGTCACAGGGTGTGTTCAATAATATTTCCTCAATGTAAAGAATTATGCCAAGAATTATGAAGAAAATAAAGTTGATATTTCATGAAAAAGTTTCAAAGTTTAAGTAACCATTCTATTATTTGTACCAATTATGTTGTGAAATTTGTACTAATTCCTTTTTTTACAAATTTAGTATGAATATTAATCTTAACTGCAGAACATATTCCATTTCTTAGGCAGAAAACAATATTCTTTTAAAAGGCACATTTCTTCCCAGTTCAAGTCTTTCCATATCTCTATTAACCAGTTTTTGGAATGAAACATTAAATCAATCAAAGTGATCCCAAGCTCATATTGGCAATTACCAATTTTATGCATGAATCAGTTAATCAGTTAATTTTACACATACATATTCAGTACTTACTGCACACCAATAATTGCTTTATACAGGACACAATGATTTACAAAATATCTCACTACTGTACAAGTAACCTTACCTTATAACAAGAGGAAAAACCAAAACTCATATAACTGACTAAATGAAAGAGATCATTAAAATCATGGTAAACGGTATAAAGAAAATAAATGTATGGTATGAAAGAAATCAATAGAGACTGAAGTGGGGTAAGCTATTTTTTAAAAAGTTTTTTAGAAGATTTCTCAAGAACTCAGAATATTATATAGTCTGAAAATAATGAGAAAGAGTTGGCTATGGATGAACTAGGTAAGACTGTTCAAGAATAGGGTGTGAGCAAAGACAAAGACCCTGACCTAGGCACATGAAGGAGGCCTCCAGGCGGACACATAAGGAACAATGGTACTTGGCAGCTGCACAATTACTGTCATAAAGATTATCATCAGTCATACAGAATTTAAATCCTGGATGCCTTCTACTTTTTCCATACGTGTATACCACCCTGTGATATTAGTAAATTACTTCAACAAGCAAAATCTCAGATTAATTTTCCATCTAACATGGCCATTTTCTCTTTGTAATATTGCTGAGATGAAAGTTAAATAAAAAGTATTTGAAGAAGGACTCAGCAAACTGCCTAAGATGGAAAGCAAGTTAAGATAAATGTTGGCTGCCAGCATTATACATGTTAGTAAGTTGAGCCCAAGTGCAACGGAGGACCTAGATTTAGTTCTGAATTTTTCTGTCTCTGTTTATATAAACTCAGGCAATCATTGAACTTCTTTATACCTCAGCTGCCTAATAATAATGTGAGAAATTATACAGGACTCTACTTTAAAATGTTGTCACACACACAACACACACACACAAATAAACCAATAGCACAGTGAATTATTTTCTTCCTGTTATTAATTATGTGAAAATGATGTTAACAGAAGCAGCATAGAAATTACTTATTTTGACCAAGAATAACAAAAAACTTGATTCTTTATTTTTCTAACAGAACTTTTCCCCCCTTATTTTCCACTCAATAAATGGCTCAATCATCTTTCAGGTCACAAACTAATAATCTTAAGAACTATATTTTACTTCCTATTTTTCTTTACCTTCCATAACGACCAACAGTTGAGAAGGTAGTACTTAATCTTGTGAACATGTAAATTTTTATCTATGTCTTAGGTCTGGTTCTCCAGAAACCAACACTGAGGTGAGGATTTGTGTGCAAGTGATTGGTAATAAATTTCTTCTAGGTCAGGAAGCTAGAGAGAAGTGGGAAAAAGCAAAACAGGAGGATTATTTAAACAAGGTGGGATATCAATCCAAGTTCCAGTCCCAGCATGGTTCTTCAGGGGAGCTCTGGGATGTGAATCACATGCGCCTGTTAGACAATAACCCAGGGATTTTGTGGAAAATGATTGCAGAGCTGCAGGCACTTTAGGCTCTCTCTGCATGTGGGCAAAGTGGCGCCAGTAACCAAAGGAAGTGCTTCAAAGGGAGCTGCAGGTGCAGGCCATTAGAAGAAGCAAAAACATGCAAAAATTATACTGTCTGCTGTGTGTATGTGTGGTCCTATTACAAAAAAAAAAAAAAAATAGCAAAGGGAACCCAAACAGAGTATCACTGTGCACTTCAAACCCCTTCTCTATATGCCATTGTCATCTCTTACTGAACTGGAGTAATAGATTCTAACTGACTTCCCCTTTAACCAAATCCTTTCCCACCCTCTAACTTATTTTCAACTCTGTAGCCAGATTGATCTTTTATAAACACACTATGGCAAAATCTTCCAACTGCTTTCCAGTGCACTGAAAATGAATGCAATTCTTTATCATAGTTTTAAGGCCTATGAGATCCTAGCCCCTGCCTATATCTCTGGTTCCACTAATACAATTGGATTTTTCTGCTTAAAGGCTGACATTCCAGCTAAAATTGGCATCATAGTGAGAGCAGACCTCAGTGAATGAAGGATGTGCTTCACTTTATCTGGCAAAGGTGATCAGAAAGGACAATGGCCAAAAGGAATCTCTCAGTGAGAAGAAATCGGGGTAATCAGTGTGGTCAACTAAGGAATTTGTTGTATTTTATCACAGTGAGGTATCAGCTGTTCCTGAGATTCTCTGGCTGTTCATTTTTCCACAGCACCATCACTAATCAACGACACGCGAAGCATGTTCTGAGTTTGTGGCCAGCCACTTGATGGCATTTTTCCATTGCACTTTTTCTCAGCACTCTTTGACATTGTAGGTTTTTGATATTAATTTATGAGTTTTACATTGCTCGCGATTAAATTTACAAGTTTTCCATAGTTACAAGATTATGAATAGCTTGCATAAAGTCCCGATAAAAGCAAATTCCCATCACCTAAGATTTCAGAATCAAAAGTGGCATGACTTCATTGTCTTTTATTGTTAAGTATATGGATTTGTAGTCATTTATGTGTATTTTGCTAAGTAAGAGTGTTTTAAAAATAATAGATATGAAAGTTAGGCACCTGTTTTCTGGACAGAGCCAATGGCTCTGAACCATAGCAAGCATCGTTGCTGTCAATCACTATTCAAACATGGAGCAACCATTTTCGAAAATGAAAACATTAACATATTGAGAATATGCATGTCTGCGCTGTGCTAAATCCTTTACATATGTAATCTAAAAATCTACTGTTTAAGGCCATGGGTCTAAAACTAGTTGCAACACTTAGTTCCTGTAAAATCTTTATCAAATTATTTAACTTCTTTACATCTCAGTATTTTCATAATTAAGTGATGTTGTAAGAATAAGCCCTTGTACTGCATATGATATTAAAAGTTCATAGTAAAATTAACACCTTGTTTGAGTCAGGTACTAATTATTCTTTTTTGAGGAAAAAGTAGTTGAGACCTAGTAACATGGGTAAAGACAAAGTCTCACAGGAAGTAAGGCATAAAGATAAGCTAGATGCTTATGTTTGATGCTTATACCTGGAAAATTGCAGTTGAGTTTGTAGATGGATGGCCCAGCATTGAGCAACTGGCCCGAGCCAGGCAAATCAGAATCCATTACCAGGACTTCTCAAACTCAACTTAGAAAAGACTATCAGTTGCTTTCTGGACTGGAACATGCTGAATCCGAGCTCCATATATCTCCATATTCCATGAGATTGAGAAAGCTGAGTTCAAAAGGAGAGAGAAAAGAGAAACAATCAAATACAGAGAACCGTATTCATGTACTCAAGCTCGTAATTCTAGTTTTCATGAGCAGGAAATGTCCTGTCATTTCTTTGCCCCTTACACTCTTCCCTTTTCAGACTTAATGTGATTTTTATGATCCAATTAATTATTATTCTTATATTTTTATTTTTTTGCTGACACCTGTTTGAGATAGGTTTCTATTGCTTACCAAATCATTATCATCAGCAGCAACATTATTATTATTGTCTCACTTCTACTAAATTAAATGCATTACACATTTAAACCAATTTACAAATAAATAAAATTAATTTTGATATACCAAATAACTTTTTTTAATTCAAGAAGAATCTACTTAATATCTCAATAGAGATAGCTTGCTTCAAAATTCTAGATCAGATTATCTCATAGATAAAACCCCACTGTTAATTTTGCAATACCAACATTGTATTCTTTTTATTTCTATATTAGGAAATAAATATGTATTGTTGTTTTTATTTATCAGGTAAAATGATTTCACTTAGAACATGTTCAACTCAGTCTCAGATAAATTTGAGTGGCTTACTCAACTGATTGTTGAAAATAACAGTTATCAGTTGTAAATGATCAACATGGTATCGTGTTAGGTGTTGCAAGATACAATCCAAAGTGTATTTGGTATCATTTAATTTGCCTTGAGGCAACATCTCAACCTATTATAGAAGAACAAGAAGGAGGAGGAGGTAAAGCAAGAGGAGGAAGATGAGAAGAAGAAGGAGAAGGAGCTTGTAAAATGTGGGCAGAAATCAGTTTTCTGTAAAGTATATAGGTTTACACATATGAATATTTTAATAGATAATTTACCTTCACTAATCTCAAAGCCTTTAGGAATGCTTAATATGATCTTTGAGGTATTGTAGATATAAATCATTCAAAATATTTAGTATTTTAAATTACAAATAATTCACACTTATATGCTGCACTATTGTTACTATTTTAAAGTTAGCCGTTAACTTCCTATTTAGTTTATTGTGCTACATATGTCTTTCAACTTATCTATATAAGTTTTTGAGACTAGTTTACTGATGTGACATAGAAAAATAGTGCATATGTAACATATACATAACATTTAAATAACATTTAGAAAATTTTTACAGTTTACAGATTATTTAAAAGTGAAACACAATCTAATAAACCATTTTCTCCCCCTACTCCTCAGGGGAAATAGACGGTACATTGAATTTGATATCCTGCTGAAGCCGCAGATAATGAGGACTTACCATTGCCTACCACTATTCATCTGGACCTATATGTTTTATACAGTTGATGGTATCCCATTACAAGAAAAATCTAACAGTGATTTACCAAGCAAAAAAAGAATGAGTCCGACAAAAGATGATGGTAAAATGCTACACCGCACCAAGCGTGGCTGGATGTGGAATCAGTTCTTCTTGTTGGAAGAGTACACAGGCACTGATACACAATATGTAGGCAAGGTAAGAATATTTATATGATAATCTAGAGGCTGAAACTGATAGCAATTTATTTTTACAGAAACTTTTTCTTTCACTAATGATTATTCAAACAATGTTTGACTAATTATAATGTGTAAAAGGCATGATATTGCACAATATTTCAGTAGGATAGGGTAAGGAATGTGACTTATTCAGGTAGCAAAATGTAGGTCAGTATTCATAGTATGCCTCAGAATAGAATAATTTACATGTGGGCTTGATTTATTATTAATCAGCTAGATATGATTTAATCTTATACATGCATCTAAAAGATTAAAAATTTTCCTTGAGATTTAATTTAAAGCCATGGGTAAATAATAACTAGAGTGTTATATATTTAGCAATACAAAATGCAATTACTATATGCCAAAAATTACTAAATTATATTGGTGTCTACTGAGGAATGATTTATTATAATTAAGAATAGTGTGATATGTATGAGAAGTAAATAGACACAAATACTTGTAGATGCTCTTGTTTCTTTATATCATGTTTAACTGAACTACTTGCTGCCTATAATTCAGAAAAAAGAGTTGGAGACAGAGGAGTAAGAAAAGTAAAAAGTAGGAAAAAAGAAACTTCCTTTAGAAAGATTTAATAGCATTCTAGTAGCAGGATGATGTTGCTCATTATCCTGATGTAGACAGTTGGTACTGTTCATTAGAGGTTGGGATCAAATGGCAATGGAGAATGTGTAATTCCCTTCTTGATCTCAATATTGAGAAACAGGTTCATTACCTTTCTCCCTCTCTTTCCTCTGTGTCTCAGATTATGTGACATGATTTTTCTGATGTACAGTTTTCTCTTTATCTATCTTCCCCTTAACAATCTCATTCACATTACTTTATATTCCAGACAATTCCTGTGTTCACTGTGCATTATCCTCTATTTATGCCCATTAATTTCAACTCATGAGAATAAAACATAATGAACAATTATGAATACTAACACTTCCCATAGACCTTATATATTTTTTCGATTCTTAGCATATAGATAATAGAAGTGATTGTAATGATATGAGTATTCCTTGATTCACTGCAACAGCAAGCAAATATAATAGATAGGCTAAACATATAAATAAAAATGTACCTGATGTCACAAAAGTTATGCCTATTGTTTTTAAATAATAAATACCTTTATCTATGAATTTTTGAAAAGCTTGACCTGATTCTTCATTTTTGGTGTGTGGCAGTATATTTTTTCAGCTGCAGCTTCCTTGATCAGAAGTCTATTATTTCCACTTCTTTTGAAATTTCTCTCCTCCGGTTTCATAGGTCATACTCATTTGCCCCATACAGCTCACCTGATGTTTCTTTTTTCTCTCTTATTTCTCTTCAGGTTAGTCATCTGGCATCCTCCAGCAATGCTCATTTAACATCGCTTCCCCTTCCATAGCTGATAACCAACATCATGATATTTCAAGTTCAACAGACAAATATTTGTGTCAAATAATTTGAAATTGCCTTATGATTCTTTTTCTAAGGCAGTTTATAAAGGACACATTTAGTTCATGGGGCCTTACATAAAGGGTTTCATCCTAGGAGATTCACAGATACAGAAGAATAGTCACAAATAAAAAGAGATGCAATCTTAAGGCAATCAAGGCTACACTATGAGCATTTATTTTTAATGTTTCCTTTTTTAGAAATTGAGTGTACATTGATTAATTAACCACCATTATTGCACTGACATTTTAAAACATATATTGCATTACACTCTGGCTGCGTAGCTCAGGTGGTTTGTGCATTGCCCCAATATGCCAAGGTTGCAGATTTGACTCCTGGTCAGGTCACATACAAGAATCAACCAATGAATTCATAAATAAGTGGGACAACAAATTAATGTTTTTCTCACCCTCTAAAGTCAATAAATAAAATATACATTATGATTCAGATATATTTGTACCATTTTGCTTATTTTTAACTAGATATTTAATCTGTCAAAGGTAGCTACTAAACATTGTGTATATAGTTTTTTTAAAATTACTTTTCATAAAATTTATCATTGTTTTGGGGAAACAACGTCTGTGTTTACCTCTAGACAAATTAAGGTGTTTAATTATTGTGCCTATTTTTAACAACCAGATCATGAGCCAAAATGGAAAATCCATATATAATAATCAGGATTTTTCTCAAATGAGGAGAATCAAATCAAATCTGTGTCAACTATTTTATATTGTCCATGGAAAACAATACCTACATAAAAGAGAGATTTTAATTAAAATACCTATACTACTTTCTAAAAAACATATACTTTCTCTTTTATAATAACGCCTTGTCTTAGAGATGCTGTACACCACATATCTAGTTCATTATAAAAGTGGGTTTCCAACTACTTCTTAGCATTCCTTACATCTGTAAGGGTCTATAAATTTTCTCCTAACCTGCTCTTCAGTCATTTGCTATTATTGTTCATTTGTATATACAGAGACTAGCTAAACTCTTGCCCTGAACTTGAACACATAAGTTTTGATGAGGATTTAACAGCCTGAACACCAACACAGATTGTCTTTTTGATCACATGGCTCTGGTTGTGCTGTGTAAACACAAACCTAGTCTTCCCAGACCTACCGAACTGGCAATATCCCATAGGAAGTAAAAGCCTGCCAATATTCACCATGCACCACCAGGATTGGGGAAGCATAGGTAGCTTCTATTGGGAAGAGAGTTTCACATTTTTTCTTAGTTTTACGGAAGCTAGGTATTCCAGAAAAATGAGACCAATATTAATTTACAGGTTATATACAATTGTATAAAGTCAGAAATATATATAATTCTTGAATTTTAAGCTAGGTTTTAACTCTGAATTTAGAGGAAGCAGTTTTAGAACAATGAAAGTAGCACTAGCAAGATTTAATAAAGCTTGCAAACTTATCAAGTTTAGTTCTGGTTGCACCATTTAATAATTATGCAGAATGAAGAAGTCAATTAAACTTCCCAAACTTCAGATACTTGTTAATCTAAATTAAATTGTCATTAAGATTTCTTCAAGTCTGAATTTCTAATATTTTCTAAGACTATGGAGAAGACTGTGTCTGTGGGCTAGAGGAGCTAGTAAAAAGGTCATAAAATTTTGCATGTGGATAATCCAAGGAGATGGGATTGCATATTGCCTGATAAAAGACACACACACACACACACACACACACACACACACACACATGCAGGCTAGTCCATATTAGTCTATACTAGTGATGGGCTAAGTATAGACCATCACTGTAAAAGGCCCAAAATTCCATGCCGAATTGTTTTTACATACAACACGGCATATGAGTCTCTGTGGAAATTTTGTACAAATTAATTATGGTGGAACACAGTCTGGGATGATACACTTGCTTTTACTGTCAGGATGGACTGGAGGAGCAAGAAAATAAATCACAATATAATTTTTATAAGGAAACACTATAGAATGTTCTTTATGACATTTCAGACATTTGCAATACAGAATAGAAAACTCAGAAGTGCTTAGTGAAATTAAGAACAGTTTTTGTTTTTCCCAATAACGCCATCTGACTGAAACTATCAGATATTTACCAGTTCTGTTTTCTGTACCAAGAAAAACCCTTGGTTCTAACTTAAAAGGATTACAAAGTTATAGCAATAACCATGTAGCTTCCTGATAAGTTGAATAGATGCATGTGACTGAATTATGTAGGCAGACTACTAATACTGCTTGAGATTAATTAAAATACATTTAACCAGAAGTATAACAAAGGCTTCTACTATTCTGTTGGAAAATTTTCATATGAATTTGATTTTTTGCAACTAGATATAGTAACTAAAGAATTTCTGATTGTTATGGATTAATCGTTAATTGATTATATGCCTATTGTCATAGAAAATAAGCAGAATTTAAGTATTTGATTTTAATACCTGGTTATTAAAACTCATTTATTGCATGAAGATGCACCAAACTTATAGAAATAGTATTTATTCATTTTAGGGAAAACATTAGGTTATAAAAAATAATTTTGAAATATCAACTTCATTGACTATTATATTTTAATTCAAATATATGTTTTTAGCACTTACTTTGCTCAAGGCAATTGGCATAGTGTCCTGGAACTGCCTTATTAGTAATCACCATCTAAATATTATTTATCTTTTTTGCAGAGTTAGCTGTCAATTTTTTATATTTTTAATTAAAAAAAATACTACCCCATAGCTAAAAGTATCATGAATGTAGTACAGAATCCTAGGATGGAAAGGAATTTTAACATTTATCGAATTTTTGTTAAAATTATATAGACTTGGTTTAGACGTTAACTAAAGCAATGGAAACATAAGTACCAACTCCAAAACAGATAGGAGTCTATTTTGTATTAAACTGAGTAATTAAACTGTTGAGTGATCAAGCTTTTGCACTTATGTATGTTGACATGTGTACGAAACATTGATATTTTCCCAAAGTATACATAAAATAATGCATTTGGATAGACAATTTCTCTTAGGCTTCAGAATATGGCAGTTGGATGTCTATAGACACATAAATAAAGTCTCAGATTTCCTGAAGGATGTTTGATAAAGTTTTATAGTATTACAGTGTTTTTCAGAATCAAAATAAACTACCTTTATAAAGCTTTTAGAATGCCATTACTTATGGTGCAGTACATGTAGCAGCTGTTTCTGATTTAAAAGCACCTCATATCCCAAAATTCCCTTTATAGGTTTGTTGTTTAAAACAAGGAACACATGAGAAAAATATTAAGCATTAAGACTAGGTTCTCAGGATGATGTACAAATGCTTATTTCACATGGAGTTATATAAAAATTTAGTTTTATAATAGAATGCTATCATTTAATTCTTACTGCCAGTACTGCGTTATCATTTCACTGCTTAGCCTTTTTACATGGCTTTATTTTATTTTCATAACATATTACACTTGGTTTCTTAAATGATACAAATACCTTGGACAAAATATTTATAGAAAAATAACTCAAAGCTACTTAAATAGAATTCAAAGTATTCAGTCCCATTGTACACTTCAGCCTCTGTTCTATGTCATGGTAACTATGTAGTCTTAGTTCTAGGCAGAGTAAAGCTTTCCTCTTCCTTATACTTGACCTCTATTTCCTTATATTCACAGGCCTTTTTTGGAAATACCTCAACACCCTTTCTATAATTTTATCTATTCTCCTTGTTTTAAGTCCAATCTCAAATGTATCCTCGTACATAAAGTTCAACTTCATTCTCCTCAGCTAGAATTTCTCATCAAAATTATAACACCTATCAAAATCTTGTTCATTGCACAGTTTTAATTATTCTGGGCTACTATTTTACCACCTAGCACCCGTGACCTTTGAATCTGTGTTGGGTTTTAGTTCTCCAAAATGTTTGACATTATATATTTACTCAAAATTAACATTCAAGCATTCTCTCAGTAGGACTTTGCTGAGCATCTATAATCTGAGTCCTGAGAGACTGACACTATAAAACACAGAAAGAGCAGAGAATCTTTAAATTAAGTATATTTCCCTTTCCTGACACAGTCTGCATCAAATTCAATTATGTCCTCTATCTTCATTAAACTTGAGGGTCTTAATTGCAACCAAACCTGTCCTGTTTTGCTCTGTGACCTTAAACAGCACATACTTTAGATCCATGTTCACTCCAAAACAATTTCTATGTCCTTAATGCAGATAATTTCAAATAGATATTAATAATTAAATAATAAGATTAAAAAGTTCTGACTGAATAAGTTAAAATATTGTAACTACTCCTAGAAATACTTACATTTAAAATTTTAGTGAACTGTGTTCCCCTTGGAGTATAAATAACTGTTAAACCATTGAAAAATATTAGAATGTGGTAGAAAAATGTTTATTAGTATGACTACAAATTATGTGTGGTTTTTCCTGACACCAATTTCAATGGGTTAGTACCGTTTTTCATATTCCAACAGTATCTTATATTTCCAGACTTTTAGAACATCAAATCCACTCTTACATAATCATCAGTGTTAAAAAAAAAAAAAGAAAAAGAAAAAAGAAACTAAAATAGAGGTAGTAGAATCTTCATGAAAATACGCAGAGAAGGATAGAGAGGAAAAATTATTTAAGCACAAGCAGCATCAAGAAAAATATTAAAAAGTTCAATTTCATCAATTTCCTTCTGTACCTTGGTCAATTCTTTCTTCATTTTTATGCAAATATCAGTTGAATAGCCAGTTGTCTTTTATGTTTTTGATTAATTGATGTTTCATTATAATAAACTACTGCCCTTTATGTTTGATAATACTACCTGCCTAAAGTTTAGCTTCTGTGATGCAAATTTACCCAAACTGGGACATTTAGGATTGTATTTATGGTGTTTATCTTTTTCAATCCTTCTGCTTTCAGGTTTTTAATGATATTTTATTTAAAACTCAGCTTTGTAAACAGCTAAAATGTGATTTATGTTTTTTTCCACTATGAAAATCATTAACATTTAATTGAAATGTGAAGTCTATCCATATACTCATATAATACAATCATTGATGCATTTGGATTTGTATACTGTTTTCTTGTTTTTATTTACCCCATTGTTCTTTAAACCTTTGTTTTTGCTTTCTAACTTATTTGGGTCAATTCAGGATTTTTAAAAAATCCGAATTTATATGCTTTATAAATAATCTTTAACTTACTATAATATAAATTAATGTCATATATTTTAGTATACAATGAAATAATCTTACAACAGTATAATTTAATATTCCCTGTGTGACTTTATTCTATTTTTGTATATACTATAACATGCATCACACATTACTAATCTTTATTCTTAAACATTTCAGTATTGATTTTTAAACTTGGAAAAAAGAAAAGTTTATATATGTTATATTATATTATATTACCATTTCCAGTCAATGCATTTTACTTATCCATGTAGATATGAAGTTCTGTTGCTATCGTTCCTTTTGACCTGAAGATTTCTTTTTGCATTACTTGTCTGTAAGATCTTTGCTCAGTTTTTAACCTAAGGCTGAATTCCTTGGAGTCTTACTGTATAAATTGATCAGTGTAGAAGTCAGCCACATGTTACATACTGAATGTATTCAAAGTTTAAGGCTATCTTCTCTCTGGCTTCCTCTGTTCCAAGATTTCCTTCTCTCAAATTTTTTTTTTTGAAATGTGAGGAAAAGCTTCTTTATTTTTTCTTTATTTATTTATTTTTCTTTCTTTTATTTTTTTGGTTTTTCAATTACAGTTGTCCCATTTTTCCCCCATTGCTCCCCCCACCCAGCCCACCCCTTCTCCCACAATCATATCCCTCCCCGTTGTCCATGCCCATGAGTCATTTATACACGTTCCTTGACTAAACCCTTCCCTTACTTATCCCCCTTCTCTCCCTCCCCTCTCCCCCCTACTGACAACTATTCTACTCTTTGTCCTATTTAGTTCGTTGGTGTTGCTCTTTAGTTTCCTGTATTAGGTGATATCATATGGTATTTCGCTTTCTTTTCCTGGCTTATTTCACTAAGCATAATTCTCTCTAGTTCCATCTATGTTGTCACAATTTTTAATTATTATGATAACTCTGAATCCTGATCTCTGAGCACGCAGGTGCATGCACACTTCTGAGTACTATCTCACTTCCTTTATTTGCCTTCCCAGTTCCATGCCTCGCTCTCCCCTCCTTTACTCTCTCCTTCCCTCCCCCCCTCTTTCCACCCTTTCTCACCTCTCCTTCTCCTCTTAACTTTAATTCTTCTCAAGCTTTTTTCTTGGGTCTCTTTGATTTCTGGTCTTGCTTCTTTCCCTCCTCTTCCTTACCTCTCTCTCTCCCTCCCTCCCTCCCTCCTCTTGAAGCTATTCTCCCTCCACAGACTCCTTCCTGCACAGTCCTCCCCAGTCCCACCAAGGAAGGCAAATATATGCACACACACTCTTTTATACCATATCTCATTGTATCTTTTTTTATGTTTAGATACACGGCACTTACTATTTTGTTATAATTGACTATACTGTTCAGTAAAGTAATATACTGTATAGGGTTTTAGCCTAGGAGCAATAGGTTATACCATCTAGCTTCGGTGTGTAGTAGGCTTACCACCTAAATTTGTGTAACTGGACTCTGTGATGCTCACATAACAAAATTATCTAATGATGCCTTCTTCAGAACATATCCCCATCATTAAGGTATTGACCATAATATAAATAATGACTATGGACAAATAATTTTGAACCAACAGACAAATAATTTTAAATCAACAGATAAAAATTTAAATGAATGTGTGTGTGTTTGTGTGCATATGTATTGATAACTTGTTTGTCTAAATATGTATATATACACAAACTAATGTATGAACATCTTAATTGTGACAATGAAATTTCACATTTGTATATAACTATATTAATAGAACCAAGATTGCAATATAGAGAATTGATGGCATCCAAGAATGTACCTTGTCATTTATGCCTTTCTAATCAAATCCTCACAGAGGTAACCACTTTGCTGAGTCCAATCCTTTATGAGAGATTTCACAGTCCTTGAATTTAATATGTATGGGCATAAATGTTATGTCTGGCTTCTCTCTATCAACATCATGGGGATAAATTCATCCATAACACTGTTTAGGATTAAATTTTTACTGGCAATAGTTTTCTATTGTATAAGTGCATAATTATTTATTCTTCTACCAATATATGATGATGTGCTTTTACTGGAGACTATTATAAAAATGCTATAAAATTTTATACATTGTTACTGTCATATATGAATTTATTTCCTTTAGGCATTTTTCAACAATGGGGTTGCTAAATCATGGAGTGGACATACATCTTTAGTAGATACTAGCAGAAGGTTTTCAAAAGGTTGTATGAACTTATATTCTACCCAGGAATTTGTGAGAATTTCAGTTACTCCATATACTTACAATGTTCTATATTGCTATTATATATATTTTAAAACTTAACAGTGTTTGATGATGTGTAATATGATTTCACTGTAGTTTTAATTTGAATGACACTGAAAAATTTAAAGTTAGGCATATTTTCATTTTATATTGAACATTTGGAGATCTTAGTTTAAATTGAATGGACTAAGCACTTGCTCGATTTTTTTACTGTTATCTTTTTATTGTCACTTTATAGAGACCTTTATATATAACGGATACAAGTCATTTATTAGATAGAGGTATGGGAATTATTTTCTTCCAATGTCAGGGTATTTTTTCATTGCTGTTATAGTGCCTTTTACTAAAGAAAGTTTATTACTTTTAATTCAGTTCAATTTGTTAAGCTCTTCTTTTAAGGTTATTAATTTTAGTGCCTATTTAAGAAACATTTACCCATTATTCAGAATTTTATCTATTATAGTTAGGTCTATAAGCCGATTAGAATTCATTTGTAGACTAAATATAAGGTAGAGATCAAAGGGTCCATGTAGAACTGGAATTGCCCCAGAATCATTAGTTCTTAAGACTCATTTATGTATCTCATTCCAATGGCCTTTAAAAAGAGTTCATGTGTTTGTTTATATGTCATTTCTAGTCATTTTATTGATCTTTTTGTTAATATGTGTGGTAATACTAGGCTGCCTTAGTCATTGAAGCAATTTTTTTTAAACTAGTCATTTAAGTTCCCCAACCATGTCCTCGTCTTTTACAGTCGTTTTCGAGGTCTTTTGAGTTTTCATCAAACTTTTTTTAGAAAGAATGAAATGACAAGTTGATCTGAAAGTATTAAAAAAAAAAAAAAAAAAAACTAACTAAAAAAACCTGCACACAATCTTTCCAGTTTACACCAACTTTGCACATCACATGCCAATAACCACTTCGTTGCATTTTCTAAGTGTCAGTTTCAAATTAAAGGGAGTCCAGTCAGATAATAAACTGCCTATCACAGTAAAAGTATTTTAATGTTAAACTAATAAGGGCTCCTTGATCTCTTTTGAGAAAAGAGAGCAGAGATGGTTTTCCAGTTGGCATATATTTAGGCAATGTATAAAAAAAGATCCTTACTAGAATGAATTAAAAAAATATCACTGGCTACTTATTTTGCTATCTTGAGTAGAGGGGAAACTGCCTCCTCCCAACCCAAATGTCCCCACAACTTCAGTGTCCTATTAACATATTTTTAGAAACATTCATTTAAAAAGTCAAATCTATAACAATAATGCCCCTGTTTTTGTTAAAAAAAAAAAAAAAAAAGACAATGTTAAATAGGCTCCCCTTATCTACTAACACCATTTGGTTTCCTAAAATGCCTGGAAGCAAAATATATGGGAGATTAATTCACTGCACTATTAATTAAAATTACAATAATTTCCCCTGAACAACTTCCAGAGCACCAGACAGAAGCAGGGGCCCATCAGAAGGAGAAATAAAGCCATTCTGACCTACAGGAGATGAAATGTTCAGCCATCATTCCTGACACACTTGGGCTCCCATCAAAATTTTTTCTTGATCGGATTACTCAGAAAATAACTAAAGTGTTATTTTCAAAATAAAGGATGCAAGCACCTAGGTTCCTTTTCTTTCTTCAAAAAAAAAAGATCACCAAGTGGTCAGCTTCTCTGTCTCCACAGGTTCCACATTAATTAGCATCAAAGAAGCTACTGCAAGTTTCCTGGGCCATGGGAAGAAACCCTGAATGGGTGACAGCTACCCAGATTGCCCCCCTGCCCTCAGTTCCAGTTTTGTCCTCTGTCCATTTCTTGATAAATAATGCTTAAGTTTCTACCCATTATGTCTCCAGGGGGTTGGTCCTATGTCTGGCGGGCACAGAGAAGAGGTGAGCTAGCAGGAACAGAGACAAGGACTGAGGGAGGAAGGTACCCCCCATTCAGCATCCTCTGAGAACTAGAAAAATAATAGCTCCAAGTGCAACAGTGCACAAATACCTGGCACATAGGTTTGTCTCGAATGACTTGTTATCTGGGATCAGTGGGACAAAGGTATGACATCCTCTTCCATCTTTCTTTGGACCTCACTAGATAAAAAACAACAAAGATAGCTGTCCTATGCTCTGGGATGTTAGAAGAGGCTTAATCCAACTCAAATCATAACCCTGCCCTACCCCTACATTAGGACCTTGGAATTGGGAGTGAGTGTAGTGTGGGAGCCGGCAGCTCAGGTGGGAGGTATTGAATACATTTCTCATGTGTTAGCAACCCATGTCAAGTCCAAATACACAGGTAAGATGACTTCTGGGTGTTAAGGGAATTTAGGAAGCTGGTGTGGAAGCTGCATGAATAGGCTAGGCAGGCTGGGTGTGGTTTACAGAGACCAGGGGCAGATAAGATATTAAGTCAACTCGAGCTGGGTGCTCATCCCTTGGTGAATGGCAGGCCACAGCTGAAAGGCTGACAATCCAGAAACAGGGAAGGGACCATGGACAAAAGCAGGGCCAGGCTCCTGGAAGCCTGCATTTCAGGAGCTGAGGACACACTTGGGGACTTCTTAGCTGTTCTGGGATGAGGCTGGTGGTGCGCTGCCAGAGAGAGCTCTCAAAATGAGGATCCTCAGGTAAAAAATATAAAGCCAGAATCTATCCAGAGTAGACAGTTTCAGGGTCATTCATAAAACCAAATGTAACAGCTGATTACTGAAGGGTGGTACTCACGTCAAAGGTTTACTCTGGCCACTGCTTCCGCTGAACTGAGTGGAATGCAAGGTCTGCACGCTCTCCTGGCATGGAACCCAAACCCTCAAACACAGCTATCAGACGGCAGCCCATGGAGAATGTGGCCCAGTGTCTTCTGCCCTCTGAACGTCCAGCACAGCACAGAAACGATGCTTCTCAGGGGCTACTTGCACCCTGCTTTATGCTGCCACCTACCATGTGCTGGGCAGACAGTGTGTCACATACCGGAGCAGCACTAAGGAAGATGACAGTGTAGAAAGCTGTCTTCTTGAAGGTAAAGGGATAAAAAGTTAACAAGTATTTTGAAAATAAGTAATTATAATAATGACAAGTTCTGAAAAGAAGCATATGTGTTTTCTAACAGAAAGCAGATGTCAAGAGACTTTGTCTAAACTAGAAAATCATCGATTGCTTCCGTGAGAAAGTAATCATTAGGTTGAGAGCTGCGAGATAGGTATGAGCTAGTCAAAAAAAAAAAAAAAAAGATAGTGGGAGGAAGAATATGCCAGATAGAGCAGCATGTGTAACAGTATTCAGGGGTGAATGCACTTTGATGAACTTAAGGGGAAAAAATTAAGTTAATCTATTTGGAACACAGAGAAAGGAAGTAGAGGGAGAGTTAGATGAGATGTGATCAGAGAAGAAAACAGGATGAGATTTTGCAGCGTCCTGTGGGCTGTGAGTGGTTGACAATGTATTTGCATCTGCCTGGTTCTTGAGCCATCAGCCCCGAGATCAGCGGGAGTCCCGGGTTTAGCAGTCTGGTGGTTGGCTCAGGGATGATATATAAACTATGTTGAGATCATCTTTATTACTTCTCGGAGTGATGTATCAGTAAACATACTTCCTCTTTGTCATGAGGGTCTGTCTGTGATCTAGTCTTTCCTGTAAGTCAGCTGGGCAGCTGCTCAGTAGCTGCCTGTTGAGTGGCCCAGCACCAAGGGATAGACAAGAGTCACACACAGTAACTATGCTATTCACTCAGCTGTTATTGATGCAGGTTCACTCAAAGTAGAGAATCAACACACAACAATATCCTGCTCACACTCAATTGGGGAATGACAAACCCGTGTCCCAGAATCTCAGTCTGCAGGTCTGGTAGACAACATGGTGGGCAGAGGAGTTGTGAGTTGTCAGCCTCTTGCAAGGAAGGATCTCCAGAGCCAGGTGAGGAGCAGGGCAGGTGAAGTCCTCAGTCCAGCAGGGCAGAGCTTCCGGCGCCTGATGCCCAGGGAGATCAACGTGGCATGGAGCAGCACCCTGGTGTGTAGAACTCAGATGTCTCAGCAGTATTCTGGAACCTCAGCTATACCTGAAAAGTGGTGTATCCACCCTTCTGGGTATTTTCAATAAATGTCTTGGCAGCTTTGATGCCAATTGTGCAGTTTTCCCGGGGACCTGTGGGTTGTACATGGCTGTTCTGCTTGACACCCTTGTTGGCAGGTGTGTAATTTCCCCAGGGGCCTATCTATGGGTGGTCCTGCTCTGCAGTCACGGCTATTTTAATCACACATACAGATATTTCAGATGTGTCTCCTTGCTAGATGTGTCTAGAGTGACTTAGATAGTTTCACTCTTGAACCAAAGTGTCATGGTTTACTGAAAGTCATTTTAGTTGTTATAAGTGACTTCATTTTGTTTTATAGACTTGATGTTATCTTGATCAGACCATTTATTGGTCCTGTTCTCCAAAATAACATACTTATTTAAGGAAATATATGATCCTGGATTGAATCCTGGGTTTAAGTGGGAAATTACCATAGATACAATATTGCAATACTGGACATATTTGAAAATGGTCTGTTTATTTTAATGTTAAATATAATTATATTGTTAACTTTCTAAATTCTGTAATTTTTCAATAACTATATTAGACAGTTTCCTAATTTTAAGGTCATAGAGTTGAAATAATCACCTAGAGGTACAAAAGGATAGGATATCTACAAATGGGAAAGATAATTGTATTACATATAATACACAGGCTTTCAGAAGTTTATAAAACAATAAGAAAATATGAATAGGTATATAAAAGTTTGGATAGGCATCTCACAAAAGATGGTATCCAAGTCTCCTGGAAGCACATAAATTATTAGATCCTCAACTCATTAGGAAATGTAGATGTAAACCACTGAAGACCAGAATGACATAAAGTCCAAAGGGGAGCTGATAGCATGCACATTTTGAAACTGTCACAGATTAAGGTTAAACTACAAATGATTGAAACATTAAAGGACACTTAAATGGAGAAATACAATAAAAGTATAACAATTAATGTCCTTTGATCAATATTTCTGTGTATTTCTTGAACTTTATTTCAATATAGTTTAAAACTTTGAGAGGGTCATTCAAATTGTACAAAGTAATACCTGTACAACATTCATCAAGTTTACCAGTTATCAATATTTTACCTAATTTGTTTCATCATTTTTAGTTTATAAAGGTTTTATGTTACAGCAGACTTATTTCCATTTGATAATTGCTTCTAGGACTTGCCCCTCTTAAATACTACAGAAGACATGGAGCACTTGCAAAGCTGCGCTGACTTCACAAGGATTCAATTTTCTGCTGATCAGATCTTTGTTTTGTTTCTCAGCATTCTTGACTTTGAGATGTATATTGTGCACATGAAGTTTAGACATTGACTAAATATTTGGGGAAGTTAATGGGGGACTTGGGGGATCAAATCTCTGTGACTCCCTCCTCATTAAGATTGTGCTCTCCAGTTTCTAGCCACTGTGGCAGACCCAAAGCCTAACCATCTCCACAACCTAATGATATTGCCTCTCCCTGCTTGGACTCTAGTCACATATTGTCCCTAATCCCATACCTAGAAAGTGGACCCTGTAAGGAGAATGGGCAGTGATCATTCAATGATACACAATTTCAGTTTGGCATGACGGAAAAGTCCTAGATATGTATAGCAGTGATGGTTGCACACGAGTATGAGTGTAAGAATAGCTTTCTTTGTAGGGAGATTAAACTTCACAAGTAAATATCTTATAGCAAGTTCTGTTGTCAAAATATTTCAGCCATGCAGTTGATTTTAATAACATACAAATACATCAAATAATAATGATTCATCCTATACTTCTTTATTTTTGACTGATGGGTTTTATATTTAATGAATTTTGTTCATTGACAACACAATGGAGACTTCCGGCCAAGATGGAGGCTTAGACGGACACGCTAGGTCTCCCTCTACAACTAGAGAGGAATACAACTACTTCAAAACAAAGGATAACTAGAAATTCCAGAAAATAAAACTACACGGAAGCCCAACATATGAAGTTATAAACCAGCGGTGCCATTTGGGCAGGTAAGAGTTAAAGAGGGCAGTGCTGTTTTCGGTCGCACCTGGAGCGGCGGGCGGCGAGGAATCCCGGCTACGCAAGCCCCTGGCGGTGCGCGACTCCGGCGCTGGGGAGAGCGGCCGCCGCATCGCCTTGAACAGTGAGGCCCAGAGGGGCGGGAGGACGGATCCCGGTCTCCTAGCTGAATAACTGTGTGAATCCATCTTGGACCCCCGCCCCCAAAGAAAGCACCACAGGGCTGCGAAATAGGTCGCGGACAGGCAGGCGCCGGGCGCTGATTTATGATGCGTACACAGGCACTGCCCCCTGCCCCCTATAGCCAGCCCAAGAAAACAAAACGCATCTGTCAAAATGAGGCAGACAACTATAGAAATCCTGGTGACACAACTCACCAGGCAGCAGATAGAGAACCTGACAGATGAACAGATAAGAAACCTGTCAGAGGCTCAGTTCTGGGCCATTGTTATCAGGTGGCTTACAGAATTCACAAAAGAGCAGGAAAAAGATAAGAAAGAAGCGAAAAACTTTCATAACAAAAGGAACAAAACCGCATACGAGAAAGATGGTGAGAAAAAAAAATCCAGAGTTCATTTCAACAAACTGGAATATGGAGAAGGAACAAGCAGTCAACCAATGCAGCGAGAGGAAATGGGAAGCAACAATGAGAGGATCAGAAACCTCTGGGACAGCTATAAAAGGCCCAACATAAGAATCATTGGTTTGGCAGAGAATGAGGAAGATGAACTAGAACTTGAAAAATTGAGTGAAAATATAATAAAGGAGAACTTCCCAGACTTGGGGAAGGGAATAGACTTGCAGGTCCAGGAAGCAAGGAGAGTTCCCAAGAGACTGGACCCAGGGAGAACCACTCCAAGACACATTATAATCAAAATGTCAAAAATTAAAGATAAAGAGAGAATCTTAAAAGCAGCAAGAGAGAAGAAAAGAATTATGTACAAAGGGGTCCCAATTAGACTATCAGCTGACTTCTCAAGGGAGACCCTACAGGCAAGAAGGGACTGGCAAGAAATATTCAAAGTAATGAAAATCCAAAACCTACAACCACGAATACTCTATCCAGCGAAATTGTCATTCAGAATAGAAGGACAGAGAAAGTGTTTCCAGGACAAAATAAAACTGAAAGAGTTCATTAGATCCAAACCACTGTTATATGAGATGTTAAAGGGACTGGTTTAAAAAACAGAAGCTAGGGAGATGAAACAAAGGCAAACTAAATAGGCAACGAGAGTGGAAAAGGAACTGTGGGTACGGGAAGCATATTGGGGGGAGGTCAACAGGGAGGGGGAATGGGGAAAGGGAGGGAGATGATATAGGAATTGGGGATCAAGGTAGGAGGGAATGGAATATACGGAGAGAGGTTGGGAGGAACTGTATGCACAACTAATGGACATAATCTAAAAGGGGGGGACAACTGGAGGGAGGGGGGCCACCGGGTGGAGGGGAGCAGAGGGAAGGGAAATTGGCACAAATGTAATATTTTAATCAATAAAACACATTAAATCTGAAAAAAAAAAAAAGAAAACACAATGGATAATCCCACTTACATTTTTTTCCTACTAAGCAGGTATTTTTCTAAGATGCAACAAAAAAGAGTGATAATACATTGCTGTAGTTAGCACTCCTTAGAGTATAAAAATTGCCTCTTGAAAATTATCTATTCTAGCTATAATATTTGTTTGCATTCTATGAGATAATATGACCAATGAATGAATCCCAATATTCTCTCATGTCATTTCACTCCTGGAAATATGTGTTTCCCCTTAACCATTTTTATGGTGAATAATGCTGAAATCATACAGTGTACCTTCTCTTTTCTGACTTTCTGGTCAAGTCTAGAAATAGAGGATCCCGTTTTAGCTTTACATAAAGCTAAAAGGAAGCCGATTTTGCATTTATGTCAAAAGGAACTTCATAGAATAAAAGGTAACAAATGTGTGAATTGTGATAAGAATGACCTCTCTTTGTCAGTAGAATTTCTGAGGTTTTTGTTGCTACCATTCTTTTCTCTGCTACAGATCAGAAAATGTAGAGAAAATAATAGTTTATGTTGATATTCATCTTGAATTATACATGATGATCCCAGGGCCATTTCAATTGTATTTATGTGTAATGTTTGAAATACTGTAGTACTTGCAACATTTATAAGAAAAAATATTGTCTTATTAATATGTATACAGGTATACAGGGCAAGGTCAAATTTGAAAAATTAGTTTTTTGTCAAATAAATAAGGTATGATCTATATAAGTATATGGAAAGAAATTTCAGTGAAAGCAGAGAAATGAAGATTATGATTACTAATGCAAAGATTTCAATCTGTACTCAATTATTCTATCATCTTTGAAGTTGTTGCAATGATTTAGTTATTTTCTATGTTTATCTTAAGCTAACAAGCCTGATAAATGTGATGCAACTTAAACAATGAAGCTTGATCATGACTATCCAAGCAAAACAATATTGGGAAACCATTTATAGAACATATGGAACCACATACATCATGTGTATGTGTACGCACTAATGCAGTGAAATTGTTTTTCCTCACGCATTGCTAAGGTTAGGTAAGTTGCTAGCAAAACCATACATAAATCTATGAGGGTGATTCTTCACTGCTAAACAATGTGCCTCATGGTCGTTTCTTCAATAAGCTTTTTGAAAAAGTTTAATTGGTTCTAAAGAACTATGATTTAGGTTAGTAATGATAAATTAAATTGTATGTCTAAACAAAAAAGCAATGACTCTTAGATTAGTGATATTTCCATATAAACAAAAAAGAACCATCATTTCTCAAATTATTGAAATTCAAGCTTTACTACCTCATTGTAACTTTATATTAATTTAAAAATACAAATTGGGAGAAAAGGGGACAACTGTAATTGAAAAACCAAAAATAAAAAAAAAATACAAAAGAGTATCATTTGAAAGGGGGAAATGGGACAGCTGTAATAAATAAATAAATAAAAATAAAATAAAAAAATAAATAATAAAAGAACTTTTTAAAAACTTAAAATTGATTGTGGTGTGAAGAAATTTTGAGACTCATATGACTTACCTTGAAAAAGCATATGACATGCATATGTGGATATAATACATGTGACACACATATTAAGATACATTCATGTATATATACATATCGTCGGCGGCGGCGGCGGCAGCCGTCCGTCTCGAGAGATGATGGCGTAGCTTCTTCAGAGTCTATCTGCACCGCCGAGAATGGCTGTGTAGTCCGACTCGGGAGTGACACAGTATCTGTCTCCTCCCGTGTTGAATCAACATCTTGCGATGACGCTGGAGTGTCCTCTCCAGTGAGGCTGAAGCTACAGAGCCTCAAGAGACGATGGCGTAGCTTCTTGAGAGTCTATCTGCACCGCCGAGAATGGCTGTGCAGTCCGACTCGGGAGTGACAATCCCTGCCGCACTTGTTACAGGTGAAGGCAGATGGCTGTTGTTGCTGCTGTTGACGCTGCTTCCGCCTCGATCTTTTATATAATTTCTTAACCTCCCAGTTTAATCATCAGAAGAAGGGAAAAATAAAATTTTAGTATTCCTGATGTCAGCAATGATAAAAAGAAAGGAAAAATAATTTAAATGAATAATGAGCACAGGTATCAGGCAAATGAAATTTTGAATTGTAAAAGTATCAATACAATCCAAATAAATTCTACAACTATGTATTGCTATCAGTTAGTTACAGGAAATATGCTAGGGCATCTCAGGTTTACAATGAATGTTTGTTTATAATAATCACAGGGAACGGGAACATGCATACAAAGGTAAGAACTGAGTTTTTTCACAACCACTTCAATAGAATCTGTGCTTTTGCCTTACTTTCATTGTTCAATTTATCACACTGGTATTTCAAAAATTTGAAATGATCATCATTCTGAAAATTTTTTCCTGGATGCTAACATAAGAACAGATCCTCTAATATATTCAAAGCAACAACAACAACAAAAAATCAAAGCAATAGTGAAATGTAATCTCTCCATTGAGCTTTGTAAAAATGAAAAATTTTTGTGCTTGTCAAAGGATTTTGAAATATATTTTAAGGATAAGTATTCAAAAATATCAAAAATAAAATAATTCATAGTTGGTGTAGCAAATCACCCACTAGAACTTTATCCCATAAATATAACCTTAGAAAAATGTGAAGATGTATGTTTAAGAGTATTCATTATAGTACTTAATATAGTTAGAGAAGGAAAACTCTGACTCCAAAAAACCTCCGCTGCCTTGCGGCATACCTCTTCAGGGGAAAGGCTAAGGGAGTAAACCCCGACAGAAAATCCGGAGCCGGAGTCCCTAAGGCGGTTTGACGTTGTAGTCAACACCAGCAACTCCTGCGGCGCACCTGAAGCCAAGCTGTATCGACTCCGTCTTTCCCTTGGACCCTTCAGCTGCGAAGAGAGGGGGGGTCTGCTGCATGGGCAACAGCAGACCCTCCATATTACCCTGCCCAGGCTCTGTAGCTTCAGCGTCATCACAAGATGTTGATTCAACACGGGAGGAGACAGATACCATGTCACTCCCGAGTCGGACTGCACAGCCATTCTCGGCGGTGCAGATAGACTCTTAAGAAGCTACACCATCGTCTCTCGAGACGGACGGCTGCCGACGACGACGACTTAATATAGTAACCAAGGAAAATAACAAAGGAACCAACCTAAATATTCATTCAGTGAAGGTTGCTTAAATATTGATGAGCTATTCATTCACAGTGAAAAACAAGTGTATGAGACTTTTGAAAACAATATAAGAAGCTATCTGAGAAAAATTATTTAGTAAAAATAAGAGAAAGAAAAAAGTGCATATTTTAATTTTAGAAGGATAGACAACATCAATTAATAGTTGCATTACTTCGGATATATTAGACTGTGTTTTAGGTCAGTGCTATAAGGAAAGAGGAGGTCTTCATATTCACCATGTTTTATATACTTGTATTTATGTATGTATGTATATATTTCTTTAGTGCTGATGTTACATCTTTGTAACAAGCTATAAAGTAAAAGATTGCAATAATCTGGCTGCGCTCAAATGTTAACAATGTATAGTCTCTGTCATCAAACAGCAGGAAAAATAGAGTTGGCATTTGGTGAATTTGTGCTTGGCCATCTTTTCTATATATACTTTGAGAGAGGCTAAGACATGAGTAGCTTATCCAAAATGAACTTAAAAGTAGTTTGGCAAAAAGCACCTTAAAGGGGACTGGAACCAGAAGCTAGATTCACTGTTATCCTACAATGAATGTAAATTATTTTGTTACTGTTTTATGCTCTACAATTTCTTTTAGACAAAATAACCCCTATACTTCTAAAAGGACAAAAGTAGAAATGCTATAGATTAAAAATTATATCATTACAAGTACTTCTAAGTGATTAATTCTAATGTGATTTGATGGATCTGAACAATTATTGCTCAAGTATATCATTGTAATTGTATCTGCAAGTAACAGAAATGGGTAATACTTTTTGTTTACTTTTTATATGCTCATGAAATCACTCAGCATATTAACTTGTTCAAAGAGAATAGAATTTTTATTGTTTCAAAATATATTGATTTAGCTGTCTAGATGATTCGTTTTATTAAAATTTTTATTTTGAAATAATTGAAAAACTTATTAGAGAGAAATCTTTATGGCAGAATCTAAACCAGCAATATTAAAAACAAAAAGTTAAAAGGAAAAAGTTTTTGGTGTTATTGCTGTTCTGTTTGATTTCATCCTGTAGGTGGATAGTGCAACCTAAGAGAACAGTAATTTAGGAAACTACCAGTGATAAAAGGCTAACTATTTTGGTGAAAAAGGGTCAGTAAAAGTCAGTAAGAACACCTTGTGTTTGGTTTCTAATTGAACTGTTTATGCTTTCCAGACTACAGTAGTCCCTCGCTATATTGCGGTTCACTTATTGTGGCCTCAGTGTATCGCGGGGTTTTAAAAAATATTATATTTAATTATTTATCGCGGATTTTTCACTATATTGTGGGATTTTGAGGTACTGTATGTGTATGTTGTTAAAGTTAAGTAGGTTTAAGAGTGTAGAATAAAGGTAAGGTTTCTACCTCATGGGGGGGGGGGCGGTCTGGAACCTAATACCCGCCATAAGTGAGGGAATACTGTATTTTAAGTAACTGATCTTTTTATGTTAACAAAATTTACAAATACTATTCTCATCCAAAAACCTCCAGTGTCATAATTACATTATTAATTGGAATGTATAATGTGATGTGTAAACTTTTCAGTTATTTTATAAATGGGATATAGGATGAAAGCTTTTTGTGTCTGTGCATGAATCGCCTTGATATTACCCTCATATTAAAAAAAAAACATATATTTATTTATTTATTTTTAGAGAGAAGGGGAGAGAGGGAGAGAGAGAGGAACAGAAATATTGAAATGGGAGGGAAACATCAATAGGTTGCTTTTCCTAATCATCTAACAGAAGACTGTACCTGCAACTCAGGCATGTGCCCTGACTGGAATCCAGCTGGTGACCTTTGGCTTTGTTGGGCAACACTCAACCAACTGAGTCACACTGGTGGGGGCTACCCGCCTGTTTTATTGACAGCTTTCCTGAGTACGAAACTCAAGCTCCGCAATAATTTGAACATATACATCAAGAGCATTGATCACTCCTTTATCATTAAGTGTTCAAGGTTGTTGATGAGAAGTCTACTGTTTAACAAATGCACGTTCCCCTGCAGGTGAACTGCTTATTTTCCTTCATTAGAAGCACTGAAGAGATTTTGCTGTATGTAGTAAAATTTCATGATAAAAGAAGACAAGCAAAACCAGATAAGAGATCCAGATTTCTATGACTCGTTGCTTTATCTTTTTCTTTTACTTTTTTGAAGTCATCATCATCGGCAGCCGTCCGTCTCGAGAGACGATGGCGTAGCTTCTTGAGAGTCTATCTGCACCGCCGAGAATGGCTGTGCAGTCCGACTCGGGAGTGACAATCCCTGCCACACTTGGTACAGGTGAAGGCAGATGGCCGTTGTTGCTGCTGTTGACGCTGCTTCCGCCTCGATCTTTTCTGGACCGCCTCCTCGTTGCGCGCAGCCTCTGCACGTGACGTACCTTGCCTGACCGCGAGCCTCCAGACTAGGCGGTCGTCTGCTTGAACTTCCCATGTGTTGAGATTGATGGAGCATTGTGTCATGTCCTTTTTGCAGATGTCTTTGAACCGCAGTTTTGGGTGCCCTGTCATCCTCTGGCCTTCTGCTAGCTCGCCGTAGAGGAGGTCTTTGGGAATACGGCCTGCATCCATTCTTTTGACATGGCCGAGCCACCTGAGGCGTCTCTCTCTAAGAACTGCATGCAAACTGCTCATGTTGGCTCGCTTCAGCACCTCGGTGTTGGGGACCTTATCCTGCCAGGCGACATGCAGGACGCATCGCAGGCACCTCATGTGGAAGCTGTTGAGTTTCCTTTCGTGCCTTGCGTAGGTGGTCCATGTCTCGCTGCCATAGAGGAGAGTGCTGAGTACGCAGGCTTGGTAGATGCACAGTCTGGTTTCCTCAGTGAGGCTGGAATTGTTCCACGCTCGCCGGTTCAGTCTGGCCATAACTGTGGCTGCCCTGGCGATTCTCCGGTTGACCTCCAAGTCAACTGACAGAGAGCTCGAGATGGTGGACCCGAGGTAAGTGAAGTCGTTGACAACCTCCAGGGTGTATCCGTCGATGGTGATGCATGGGGGAGTCCCCGTGCCTTGAGCCATAACGTTCGTCTTCGTCAGGCTGATGGCTAGTCCGAACTCCTTGCATGCGTGGGAAAGGCAAGTGACTAGCTGCTGGAGTCCCTCTTCGGAGTGTGATGTCAAAGCTGCGTCGTCGGCGAAGAGCATCTCACGGATGAGCACCTCTTTGACTTTGTTCTTGGCTCGTAGACAGGCCAGGTTGTAGAGCTTGCCATCGGATCTGGTGTGAATGAAGACACCCTCGCTGCAGTCCTTAAAGGCGTATTGGAGGAGCATGGAGAAGAAGATTCCGAACAGCGTAGGCGCGAGGACGCAGCCCTGCTTTACTCCGCTGCTGACTGGGAAGGCCTCAGAGGTTGCGCCGTTGTAGGACACCGTGCTGTGCATGTTGTCGTGAAAGGGCATGACCACAGCAAGCAGATGTGGTGGACAGCCAATCTTCCGTAGCAAGCTGAAGAGTCCGCTTCGACTGACCAGATCAAACGCCTTCGTGAGGTCGATAAAGGCGAGGTAGAGTGGTTTATGCTGCTCGTGACACTTCTCCTGCAGCTGGCGTAGGGAGAAGATCATGTCCACTGTTGAACGGCCAGCTCTGAAGCCACACTGGGACTCTGGGTAGACGCGGGAAGCAAGGGTCTGCAGGCGGGCAAGAGCGACCCGGGCGAATACTTTGCCGACGACGCTGAGGAGAGAGATGCCCCGGTAGTTGTTGCAGTCGCTGCGGTCTCCTTTGTTCTTGTACATGGTGATAATGTTGGCGTCTCTCATATCCTGGGGGATGTAACCCTCCTTCCAGCAGAGACAGAGTAGATGGTGGAGCGGCTGTAGCAGGACTGGTTTCCCGCTCTTTAGGATTTCTGGAGGGATTCCGTCGCTTCCTGGTGCTTTCCCGCAAGCGAGGCGGTCGATGGCTTTGCCAAGCTCTGCCGCAGTAGGTGGGGTGTCTAGCTCCTCCATGACTGGTAGGTCTGGGATGGCGTTAAGAGCAGTGTCTGTTACGGTGTTCCTCGTCGCGTACAGCTCGAGGTAGTGCTCGGTCCACCGCCGCATTTGCTGTTCCTGGTCAGTGATGACCTCACCTGTCTTGGACTTAAGGGGGGCGATCTTGGAGGGGATTGGGCCTGTTGCCTTCTTGATACCCTCATACATTCCTCATGCGTTGCCTATATCGGCAGCTTCCTGGATGGTTCTGCACAGGTTTAGCCAATAGGTGTTGGCACAGTGGCGGGCGGTCTTCTGGACTTTGTTCCTGGCAGCCCGTAGAGCTTGAAGTGTACTGGGAGTGGGCGTGGCCTTGTAAGCCAGTAGGGCCTTCCTCTTAGCCTCGATCACGGGTTCCATTTCTTCCCAGTGAGCCTCGTACCAGTCAGCGTTCTTCTGCTCTTTCTTCCCGTAAGCAATAATGGCAGAGTTGTATATGGCGTCGCGGAGACGTGGCCAATTGGATTCGATAATGTCATCTGCCGCCACTCCCTCGCCGAGTGCATCTTCCATCCTGTTGATGAATTGCTGGGTCTTAACTGGGTTGCTGGCACAACTTGTGTTGATGCGTGGGCGACCCTTCATCTTGGAGTGGTGCAACCTCTTCGGCATTATGCGCACCTTGCTTACCACGAGGGCATGGTCCGTGTCGCAGTCTGCACTGTGGTAGCTGCGGGTGAGGAGGGTGCTGCCAATATCCGTTCTTCTGGTGATGACGAGGTCAAGCTGGTGCCAGTGGCGGGAGCGGGGGTGCCTCCATGACACCTGGTGGATCTCTTTGCACTTGAAGAATGTGTTTGTCACGCACAGGCCGTGGTGACACGAAAGCTCAAGCAGTCGCTGACCATTCTCATTGATCTTTCCTCTCCCAAAGTTTCCAAGGCAGGTGGGCCAGGCCATGTGGTCGGCTCCTACTCTTGCGTTGAAGTCTCCAAGGAGATAAAGAGCGTTACTTCTGGGGATCTTGGATAACGCTTCGTCCAGTGCATGGTAGAACTGCTCTTTCTCTTCGGTGGTGGCGCAGAGGGTTGGGGCATACGCGCTAAGAATGCTGACTGGGCCGAAAGTTGTTGACAATCGGAGGGTAAGTAATCTCTCTGTGCCTCCTGTGGGTGGCTCTATGGAGTTAACAAGCGTGTTCTTCACAGCGAACCCAACACCGTGCTGTCTTGGTTGGTCCGGAGACTTCCCTTGCCAGTAGAAGGTGTAGTTGGTTTCTCTGATAGTTCCGTTGTCGGCCAACCGGGTCTCCTGTAGAGCCGCAATGTCGATGTTTAGTCGTGCCAGTTCCCTGTCGATGACGGCGGTTTTCCTGGCAGCATTGATCCACAGAAGGTCTGCAGTAAGTCCGGGACACATGGTCCTGATGTTCCAGCTAGCGAGGCGAAGAGCTGGAGGCTTCTTTCTTGTTGCTTGCTTGGAATTGCCTGGTGCGAGTGTTTTGTGGCCCACTTTTCAAGAGATGCCTTTCTGATCCCCACGCACCCAGTGGAGCAGGCGAGCCATGGCGAGACGGTAGCTGTCCAGTGAGGTGCGATGACCTCTCCCACCGTCAGAGGAGACCCCTGGCGCTCGTTTCCTTCGCCAATCGGATGAGCTTATAACCGGTAACTGTCTCCTCCCGTGTTAAGTCGACATCTTGCGATGACGCTGGAGTGTCCTCTCCAGTGAAGCTACAAAGCCTGGGCAGGGTGATATGGAGGGCCAGCTGTTGTCCATGCAGCAGACCCCCCCCTCTCTTCGCATCTGAAGGATCCAAGGGGAAAGACAGAGTCAGTACAGCTTGGTTTCAGGTGCGCCGCAGGAGTTGCCGGTGTTGACTACAACGTCAAACCGCCTTAGGGACTCCGGCTCCGGATTTTCTGTCGGGGTTTACTCCCCTAGCCTTTCCCCCGAGGAGGTATGCCGCAAGGCAGCGGAGGTTTTTTGGAGTCAGAGTTTTCCTTCTCTTTTTTGAAGTATTACTAACATAAAAACCATTTGAAATGCACTATTCAATGGAATTTATTACAATTCTAATGTGTATCCATCACCTCTATTTTCTAAACATTTCATCAGCCCTAAAAGGAATCCCAACCTACTAAGCAGTCACCTCCTTATCCCCTAACCCCCAGACCCTGTCAACCACTAACTAACCTGTTTTCGGTCTCTAAGAATTTACCTCTCCTGCATATTGTATATAAATAAAAGTATACGCTATGCTATATATTATTTCTGGCTTCTTTCATTCAGTGTAATATTTTTGAGGTACATCCATATTGTAGGATATATCAGTACTTCACTAATTTTTATAGTAGAGTGATATACCATTGTTCTATACCAAGTTTTCTTTATTCATTCTCCACTGATGAGTGTTTGGTTCCATCTTTTGTTTCTGTGAGTAAGGTTGCTGCAAACATTAATATACAAGTATTTATTTTTAATACATGTTTTCATTTTTTGGACATATATGTAGGAGTGGAATTGCTGGATCATATGATAATTCTATGTTTAGCTTATTGAGGTACCATTAACCTGTTTTCCATGGTAGATGAACTGTTTTACCTTACCACCAGAAATGCAGAAGGGTTCCAATTTCACATCCTTGCCTAGGTTTCTTTTTCTCCATTTTATTTTCAGTACTTCTTGTGATTGGTATAAAATGGTATCTCATTGTGGTTTTGATTAGCATTTTTCTAGTGACTAATAATGTCAGGCATCTTTTTATGTTTTTATTTTTGAATATATTCTTTATAAAAATATCTATTCAAGTCATTAAACCATTTTTAAATTTTGTTGTTTGTCTTTTTGTTGTGAAATTGTAAGAGCCTTTATATATTCTGGACATTAAACCTTTATCAGATATATTCTTTCCAAATCTTTTCTTCCATTATGTAGCTTATTTTTTACCTTTCTGATGGTGTCTTTTTATGCACACAGTTATTTTCTTATTGTCTTTTCGAAGACATCCAATTTACTTATGTTTCATTTTCTGATTCTGTTAAGAATACACTGCTAAGCCCAAGATTATGGATTTTTGCTCTATATTTTTTTCTAACAATTTTATTTTGTTTTTAACTCTTTAAGTTAGGTCATTTACCTATTTTGCATTAATTTGTAGCCTGATTTAATCTTTATTCTAACCTTTGTCTGGTCATTCTTATTAATTTTTTTCAATATTTAATTACATAGATTCTGTGTTTCTAATTGCCCTTTTATAGTGAAATATTTTTCCTTTGTGAACCTAAGTTCTTCAAAAGAATAGTAAGCATACTATTTAGATTTTATTTGAGGTAAATTTGTCTTCACTGTACTGATGCAGTATCTTCTGAGTTCAGTTTTTAAAATCTTTTCTTAGTTAATTTCTAGTCACCCGTTTTCTTCAAACGTAGGAGAATTTTTTGTTTGTTCAAATCTATGACTGCTATTATGGCCATTATCCCCTGTTTTATAGATGTACTTCAGCTTTGGGCTTAGGGAAGATCCCTACGCAATGAGAGACATTATTTTAGCAAGTATGTGTGAGAATTTGGCAGGCACACAAGGAAGGCATCTTTCTAATAAATAAATAAGGAAAACTAGTGTAAGACTTCTGATTTCTTTGAAAGCCTATCTTTTGTATCAGTTGAATGTCAGGGAAGAAGAGAGGCAAAAATCAACTAATCAATGATGTCATTTTATAAACCATTCTTTGATAAACTCCCTCAATGTTCATCCTTGTCATTTTCATTTTCCACTTCTGTTACCTCAGGGGTTCATATGTACTAAAAAAATAAACTCATCTGTTCCCACTAGAGTATTGTTTGTTGTTGTTCACTGAAAGTTGGGCTCTTTTCTCAAAATCATATGTTAGTGAATCCCCCCCCCCCATTTGCTCTTTTCCAGGAATTGGCTAAAATTAACTAATGTATCCATTCTGTTCCCAACATTGTTTTAAATCCATATATTGTAGTATTTCTTTTGTCTTGTTTCAGTTTGTTTATGAGAAAGAACAGGAACCTAAATTTGTTCCCTTACTTTAACATTTTAAATAAGATTACTCACCATGACTTTTATATAATTTATTAACAGAATCATATGTAAAATAATAATGATCTACTTAAATTGTAGGCTGTTCCAGAACTCATTAATTACTTTTTTTTAAATAATTTATTTGTTTGTTTATTTATTTATTTATTTTTAGAGCGAGGGGAAGGAGAAAGAGAGAGAGAGAGAAACATCACTGTGTGGTTGCCTCTCACTTGTGCCCCCAACTGGGGAGCTGATGTGCAACCTAGTCATGTGCCCTGACTGGGAATCGTACCAGCGACACTTGGCTCGCAGGCCGATGCTCAATCCACTGAGCCACAGCAGCCAGGGCCTCATTAATTACTTTGATGCAGAGCAAGTATATTGTTGGATAACCTGAAATCTGCATAATGCCTATAGTTGTGCATCAAATTTGCCATTTAAGTAATTCCAAATATTCATGGATACATCAAATTGATAACAAAATGATCTTTAGTAAATAGATTTTATTATTCTTAAATTATGCATAAGATCACTTTTCATAAATATTATATATATACCAGTCTTACAACAAAAGGTATTATACGTTTCAAAAATAAGTTTATTTTAGTATTTTAGTTGGAAATCAAAAACATAAAATACAACTAAATATATATTTTTTGACAAACAAGTAAATGCAATTGAAAAATTGGAGGTACAGAAGTTATCACATTAATTTTGAAATATTATGAAATAATATTATGAAATAATATTATTAGTGAAAAACTAATTACTAAGGATAAAAGGTAATTATATCTCCTCATAGATAAATTAAAAAACCAGAGAAAGATAACTTTATGCAATTTGTTAATGATTATGTGTAATATTTATGAAGAACTAATCATGGCCCAGGTATTTTATTGTTTTACATATTAAAAAAAAACTCAATTCTAAGAGTGATCACTATTATTATAATGATTTTATGGAGATACAGAGGTTAAATCACTTGCTCAAATCACATAGTATCAATTGCAGATATAGGATTTTAAACATGTTTATCTCTAAAAATTTATTATTTTTAACAATTATACTACACTGATGCTTAGTGTATCTTAGCATATAACATATTAACAGTATTTCTGCTAACTGTAGAAAGATTCATGTAAGAAACTTTACCTGAAGATTTGTGATAGGAAGAAAGGTATACCTATGTCTTATTACCTAGAATATGTGATCTTAGTGCATCACATGGCAAAAGAGAAAATCTCTAATTAGCTGTTCTTGAAATATGGAGATGGAGATGATAGATAAATGATAGAGAGAGAGAGAAGGGGAGAGAGATGTAAGAGTGAGTTACTGAAATGAAAAGCCATAGATCTGTTTAAAACCATTGATTCCTATAAGCTCATTCTAGTTGGAAAAATATCACTCTGGTTGTATGTGGGTCATGGAATCTAAAGGAGGAAGAGATTCCAGGAAACTGGTAGGAAGCCACTGAAGTAATTCAATTGGTCAACAGTGGTGGCTTGAAGTAAGATGTTAAGATAAACAATTGAGATGATGGAATTTACAGATACATTGAATGGAGATGAAAGAGAAAGAGAAGAAATAATTTTGATACAATTAATCATACAAAGGAGAGCAGTATTGACTATAGTGGAGTGTACAGGAAAAGGCAAGGTAGACGGCCAATAGAGAAATAGAGAATTCTATTTGGACAATATAAAATTAAAAATGGCTTCCTTGACACATTGATGGTATGAAAAGCAGGCATTGAAATATTAAATTTGAAAAGACAGTAAAATTGTAAGTGGAAATTTCATTGTGTGAGTGCCTACATATAAGTTGTCTGTAAAATCATTTGACAAGATAAACTACTTAGAAAGTATAAATGGAAGACAGAAATAAGAAGTCATTGTGAGTAATGATAAATTCATTAGGGCAGTATCTAGGGAAATTTCTAAGAGAAATGCTTTGTGAGTTCACTAGTAGTACATTAGTGCATAAATTTATTTTTAAAAATGTTTTTGAAGTATAATAAAGAAAAATTAATAGAATGATAGTTATAGCTTAAAATTCACACTGTAATAATTGAATCAAAATGATATAGTGTTTGTATATGTCAAACTACTGCCTTATTAGGTTTTCTAAAGAAAATGTTTAGTGTATTACTTAGTATAGACTTTAACGTTTAGCAATAAAAATGAGGAAATATATTGCAGAAATTTACAAGCCTCTATCAACACTAAGGTTACACTGAAGTTAATGTGAAGAATTCTCTGATGTCAGTGTGTTTTATGACAATATCACATATAGTATCAGTTGTATAATATGATTCTTAATTACATATTTATTTTAATTTTCTTAACCATTTTAAAACAGCCTCAAACTGTGTGTTATTTAAGGAATGGAGACATTTTGGGTTAATTCAATGAGAATTAATGTCTTAAAACAACAAATTTAAGTTTCTACAGAAAATTGCTATTCTTTTTTTTTCAACTGGACCCATGTATTAAGGATGAAAGTTTTGTGGGCATTATTGGACCACGGAGAGAGGTGTTTGTGTCAATAGCATTGAGACGTCACTATTAAGGAATGATATATGACCATCTTTTCCTTCTGAGCAAAGACAAATTATAAGGAATTGTCATATCAGACTCACATAAGAAAGACATATTGCCCAATATCAAGCTTTACTGATAATTTCAAGGACAGTTACAATCTACGGAAAAATATAAAGTGAGAAGAGGTGAAAGGTATTCAGTACAACTTTCCAGATCTCCACGGAATGTGTCTCTAGCCCATGTTTAAAGAATAGGTCCCTAAGTAAGAGAGACAGTCACCTGCTTTTAAAAAATGTTTTATTTAAGTTATAAAGCATCTCCATTATGTACTCAGATAGCTTATGAGACATATTCCAGAGAGCATGCCTCATTAATCATATGTTCTTGGTTTAAGTACCAAAGGCGATCCTACACCATGAACAATCCGCTCAACACTAAAACATTTTAAAGTTAACTATTCTCCTTCAACCAAATGATATTCACTTATTTAAAGCATTTTTCCAAGCACGGTTACAAAAAAAAAAAAAAAAAAAAAAAAAAAAAACAGCCACGTGCTTAATTTCACTCTCTCTAGTAATGTGAAGGAAACATGCTATATAGATGAACTGTTGAACTTCCTAGTCAATCCTCTGTCCTCAGTCAATATTTCCATACTGTGTATTTCTAAGATGTCTTCAATTTTCTGTTATAGTTTGTGTTATATTTTCTAAAAGAATTCATCTTACTAACACCCTGTCAGTGAAAGGGACTCTACTCATATTGTATTTAATAGTAATTTCCTTTGCAAAGCTTGATGACATAATGATATCCCTTCAGAGTATTTTAATATTCGTTGTCATTGCAATTACTTTTATTCCTCCAGTGGCCACAGTCAGTTGAACATTTTTCAAGGTGTTGATGTAAGTATTTATTGAATGCATACTTTTTATGAAGCCTAATTTTCTTTCTGATCTGGATAGTTTTCTGAAGCCTTTCATAAAGTGGTAACTTCAATTCAGGTCATAAAATATTTTCTCATTCTGGAGAGTTATCATTTAAATGAGTTTGTTTTTAATTTAATTCTATAAATCAACATGCAAAGCATTTGTTCATCCTATAGCTTTGTCAGAGAGATTAATGTTGTAATTTCCTTGTGTACCATACATTCCAACTGACTGAGATAGTGACCAAAAAACATCCTGTGAATCCTGGGTCACGTTTGGTTTGTGGATGTAACAACTTCCCAGTTAAAACAGGAATGGATTGAGGACACTGGCTGCCAGGTATAATAACAAAATTTTCCTGCTCTCTCTATTGAAACCCAATGAGTTACACTATGGTAAAGACTTTTTTATCTGCAATATTCAGAACTTTAAAAACAATGACAAAAACCACACTTTTATGTGATGCCCTATTTTGCTGAAGTTTAATAAAGTATTCACACAATTGCATTTATTTTGTTTGGCTCACTAAGCCACACTGTTATTGGCCCTTAAAGTGACCAGCAATTATGACATCTGACAGCCTTTATGTGTGAAGAGTAAGCCCTTTTCTACCACTGTTGACAGATATGCTGAAGTTATTGTTTAATTAATTTAATTAGAGCTTTGTTTTCTCTCAAGATCAATATCCAGCCATTGTCAGTCTCCTAAAGAAGAGATTTTTCTAATGTCCCTATATAGGCTAGCAAGACATTTTCATTATGCTGACAACATTGTAGGAATGTTATTTTAGTTCTATTCAGAATTTACAGATGAGCTTTTAACATACCCACAGAATATTTTAAATATTGGGGCCAGTGTTTATCAAGTCACACATAAATTTTTGGACTGGCAAAATGAGCAGGAGTTCAGTATTTCTTCTATAGGGATAACAAGTCCTGAGGTCTCTCCCTTCACTTGCCATTGGTCGTCATTAGACTGGAAAGGGATAACTAAGAGTATTGTCTCCTTTCCCTGAGATGGTCACTTGGAAATTGCATAAATGTATCCCTCCCTGGTACACTAATCTTTTTATCAGTACCCTTTCCTTATGTTATAGCTCCCATTTCTATTTATTACTTTTTTCCACTGATGATTGACTGTTAGCTTAGCAGGCATGTTATCTACCTACAGAAATGGTAATAAAAGCAGCCTTACTCACTCTCCTCAGCCATCTTCCATCCCATCTTTAGGCAGATCAGGGATTTGGCAGGTAGAGGATCTAGGACAAGTCTGTTGCTTGGTAATGTAACTGAATTTATAGGTAGCTCTAATTAGTCCATAAGGGTTGACGTTATGACTCATCTCTAAATATCTTTAGAAATATGAGCTGGTAAATTCAATTACATCAAAATTATACCTTAGGAATTCATCACATACACAAAATGTTAAATGCACCTGGCGTCACTGAATATGGAATAAGGGGAAAAAAAAAAAAAAACATTTCATGCATAGAAATTGAAGTGTTTGTAATTGCATCCCTCAACTCTTCTATCCCTACCTCTAGATTCTACAATCAATTCCAGTGACATATCTCCTTACTCCTCTGATATTCAAAATTAGAGCATGTTTATTTAAGTGATAAAGCCAATTGATAGAGCCTTTTAGTCACCCATTATCTGTAATAATGTTTCTATTACCTACTAAATAGAACACTTCCCTGCAAGAAATGAGTTCTGTGATATAGTCATAAAAGATGTTACCTTGATTCTTTCTGTATAATAATGACAGTGAAAAAAATGCATAACTTATTCAAAAAGAAAAATATACCTTTAAGCTGACACAGAATATACTGGTATTTTAAATACTTTGATTATGAGAATGTCAGAAATAAATATTACAATTACTATTAATAGTTATTTTTAGCAACTGTCAGCAAAAAAGCTTATATCTTTTCTTATTAAAAACTGAACAAATTAATAGAGTTCAAATGTATTTTTAAGCCAGGTAATGTGAAAAATAGAGACATTTATTAAAGAAGATACAAGATACAAGAAACATTATACATAAGACAATGACACCTTAGTTCCCTTCAAAGCAGACACCTTGGGACCCCACACAGTTCTCCCAATTGCCATCAGCTTCCCTGTCATATTTTCCTGAATCTCACTGATGCTCTAAAATTTCTTCCCTTTCAAAGATGATTTTAGTTTTGGGAAAAGCCAAAAGTCACAGGGTGCCAAATCTGGGCTGTAGGAGGCTGAGTCACCTGGGTGGTTTGATGTTTCACCAAAAAACTCTGTAGGAGACATGACACATGAGCAGGCGTGTGTCGTGATGAAGCTTCCAGTCACCAGCTGGCCATCACTGTGGCCTTCTGAATCATTCGAATAGTTTCCACAGAAGAATGTTCAAGCTTAATGCAAAATCTGATTCAGATTAATTTCTCTACTGAATGTGACAGCTGCACAGCACACGTGCTCACTCCACGGCATACACCACCCCCACTGACTAGTGCAGTGAAATGGTCACTGTTCACTCCTGTACATTCCAGTTCACTCTCGTTGGCTGCCAGGCTATATGGATGTCATGCAAACCAATCTCGTTATATTAACATAGCTGGATTTTTACCATACAGACCTTGTATTTCCTATAAGAAAGTGGCTTATGTGATTATGGAAACTGGGAAGTTCTAAGATCTGCAAGCTGGAGAGCCAAAAATATAGTTTCCTGCTGAGTCTGAAGTCTTGAGAACCAACCAGGAATTCTGAAGGTGAAAGTTCCATTCTGAGGCTAAATCTAAGGTCGTGGAAGATCAATGTCCCAGCACAAACACAGTTTGAGAGAGCATCTCTTCTCTTAACTCAGCGCCTTTTGTTGTATTCGGCTCTTCAGTGAACTGAGGGATTCACACCCACAAGGGAGAGAGCAATGTGCTTTCATGGCTCACCAATTCAAATATTAATCTTACCTCAAAACACCCTCACAGATATAACTAGAATAATGTTTTACTCAGTGGTTCTCAACCTTCCTAATGCCGTGACCCTTTAATACAGTTCCTCATGTTGTGGTGACCCCCAATCATAAAATTATTTTCATTGCTACTTCATAACTATAATTTTGTTATTGTTATGAATTGTAATATAAATATCTGATATGCAGGGTGTATTCTCATTGTTACAAATTGAACATAATTAAAGCATAGTAATTAATCACAAAACAATATGTAATTATGTAAGTGTTTTCTGATGGTCTTAGGCAACCCCTGTGAAAGGGTCATTCGATCCCCAAAGGGGTCGTGACCCACCAGTTAAGAACCACTGGTTTAACTAAATATATAAGCACCCTATGATCCAGTTAAATGGACACTTAAAATTAACCATCTCAATTCTACTCCTTGTCATCTCCACACCAGAGACATATCCTTAAACCATACTTAATCTTTGATTAAGGACAATAACAAGATTTGTAATTTTGCCTAAGATGATACAACTGTCCTGCATACAACTGAAATCATACCAATCCCTCTTCTAGAAGAAGAGGTAAAGTCAAGTGATGTGAACTTTTCATCTTAAATCCTGTGACTTAAATACAATGATATAATATGAACCACACTTGAATATTATAATAGAAATCAATTCATCTCAGTTTGCATGATACAAGAATAAGAGAGAAAAGAAAATGGTTTGCTTAACTTAAGCAGACACACACATATTCACAACAAAGTAAGGAGGAAATACTTTTGACAATTACAGTCCTCATTTCTGTAACTACTCATGTGATTTTAGCTGGTATTTCTAACGACTTTTTCTACTAATTCTTTGTTTATAGCAAACGCCTTATCTGGCTGTGGTTCTTTATCTATTGAGGAAATTCAAACCTTCATTCCTAAAGAATTCAGACCATGAGTGGTCCTATATGCATTGGGTTGTTATAGCCTTCCATTGGCTTTAATTACAGGGCATGGTGATAAGAGACACCTTAAGGGATCTTATGTTTCCAGATATACTATTCCGTGCCTCCCTCGTGGAGTAGCATCCACTTCTCCCTATATTGTCAGGATCTAACACTCCAGGCATTACAGTGACTCTTTCTTTTCCTTCTGATTCAGAGGAATGAGGAATCCGAAGTAGTCACGGAATAGTTCTCCAGTTCAATGGAATCATTTTTGTGTTTCTTTGTGGACATTCCTGACTCTGAAATTAAAAATGTTATTCCATCGTTGTATAAGGTTGCAGGAACTGGTAGGAAAAATTTTGCTAGTGGGTCACTAATAATAATAGTGGTGCCACTCCTATTTCAATCTGTTGGTTCTTAGACTTATGAATCCTGCCTGTGGGAGAAACAGTACCATATACTGGATAGTGATTCAGAGCATACACATTCTTCTACAGAATCTTGCTTTGGGCCTGTAGGTATTAGCTCCTAACTGTCACAGTAGTTGAGTCTTCAGAAGGCCATTCCACCATTCTATCAAATCAACTGCTTCAGGGTGATGTGAACAATTGTAAGACCAATGGATTTTGTGAGAATTCACTCATTCCCATTCACGTTTTTCTGAAGTTATCTCCTTGATTAGAAGCAATGCTACACCATATACCATGATGATGGATGACACATTCTGTGGGTCCATGATGGTAATTTTGGCAGAAGCATTGTGTGCATGGAAGACAAATCTATCCAGAGTGTCTACTCTAGTAACAATAAAACATCGCCTCTTCCATTATGGAGGATGTCCAGTGTAACTGATCTGCTTCCCCTCGAATGGTATCATTTGAAGAAATCAATTTTGGTCAGCTGCTGGCAGATTGGGCATTCAGTGGTGGCTGAAGCCAGATGGCCCTGAGTGAGTGGATGTCCATATGGCTGAGACCGTGCATAACCTCCATCCCTGACCCGGTGGCCAGTTTACTCATGAGCCCATGAGATGGCACAAACGGCTAGGAAAAGAAGCAGACAGGTATACACAGAACAGGTCATTCTTTCTGCTTGATTATTAAGATTCTAGTCTACTGAAGTCATCCTTTGGTGATCACTCCCATGGGATACATGCTTTTTGCACTTTTAGAGAGGTGTGCCCAAAAGCTTCTTCCTCCCTTTTTACCATTTTTTAAATCATGTTCTTTTCAACTTATTGAATATTAAGCTAAACTGTTAGTGACAGCTCATAAACTGATATGTAATTGCATGTGTGGCCATTTTTCTTTCTGAGTAAAATAAACAACCAGGGGAGTTGCCTGAAGTTCTGCCTACTGAGAGAAATTCTCTTCACCACTGCCTTTTGATGATGTTCCAGAAAGGGGACTATACTGATTCACTGTCCACTATTAAGTGATGTCTAAATATCATGCATAAGTAACTCAAAACTGGGCCCAAGAGTTTTCTTCTTAATTCAGCTGATGAAAGGAATTCCTTGTGAAACCACAGGCATAGCCTGAGAGAGAGAAGACAGTGTGGAGTGGGGACCATGGGCATTTGAGCCATGTTTTTCTGTAACTCAGCTTGTGCTTCCAGGGCACATCCAGGCCTGATCATGTATATACCACTTCCAGTGCTGCTGTGCACACTCAGCTTTATGATCTGACTGATCAGATAACATCCAGTTCATGCTGAACACCTCAGATTGCATGGTAACTTGGCAGCTCATGGATATATATTCAATTTCTAAGGCCCAGTAGTAGGCTAAGAGCTGATTCTCCAAAGATTGGTTAGTTACCTACAGAGGATACTAGGAATTTGCTCTAAAATCTTAAAGGCCTGCCTTGAACTTCACCTATAGGGGCTTGTCAAAGGATCCAAACAGTATCTCCGCCTGCTACCAACACCTTCAACCAAAGTTTGATTATATAACCAAACTGGTTGAGGAATTGCAGAACAACTTGGAACTCTTTCTTGTAAAGACTTTTCAAGTTCTGGATCCCACTCACTTCTAGCAGTTCTCCAGGTGACTTGATAAATGAACAGAATAACACGCCCATAGAAAGAATATGTTGTCTCCAAAAACACAAAGAGGCCCACTAGGCATTGTGCCCCCACACTTTTTAGTTGTAGAGTGGGCTAGATGTAATAATTTATCCTTCACCTCAAGATGGCTTGGGGGACCCTCTGAGCTCACTATGAGACAAACCTTAGGTAAATTCCATTAATCACCTGATTTCTGTATTCCTCTGCTCTGGTGTGCACGTCACACAAATGTTTTACATCTCCTGGAATCAGTGACAATTCAGAGCCAATATCCAATAATTCCAAAAGATCTGATCAATTTCTTCTTTTTCAGTGCACAGCTACTATGATAAAAGATGTTGGTTCATTTGGGAAAGGCTGGGAGAAACAAAGTGTGTCTTCTAGACACATTTAGTACAGATGAGTAGGTCTTAAAGACAAACCTTCTCTAACATTCAACTCTCCCTAAGAACTATTGATTCTCTTTCTCTGGAAAACCTATACTAAAATGAATTTTATTTATATAAAATATAATTTATGTATTTATACATATTATATATACACCAAACTGTTTTTCTAGAAAATATAAGTATACATTGCATTATTGCACTCAAATATATATTTAAATTGTTATATTCACATATTTTATATATTATATTATTATATAGAAACATATATAACAAGAATTGGCTCATGCTGTTATGGAACCTAGAAAAATAAGACCTGCAGTCTGCAAGTCAGAGCCCAGGAATGCTGATACAGTAGTTAAAGTCTGAATCCCAATGCTTAAGAAGCCAGAGAGCCATTGGTGTAACTTCCAGTATCAGTCTAGGACAGACAGGCTGAGAGAGTGAATTTTCTCTCACTCCGCCTATTTTGTACTCAGGCCTTTGAAGGATTAGATGAGGCCCACCTATATTGGGAGGAGGCAATCCATTTTACTGAGCTTACTGATTCAACTGTTACTTTAATCCAGAAAGATCATTACAGACACACCCAAAATAATGTTTAGTCAACTATCTGGGCACACCGTTGCCTAGTTTGGTTCAAAATTAAAAAATAAAAAAAATACCAAGACAAAACTAAAAATGATACTGTTGAAAATTAGTAGTTAGCAATTTAGAAATATATCAAGGAGTCGTTATATTTTCTATGTATTTATTCAAATTTAGAAGAGGCAAATAAGCTATTAAGGAGGACTACTTGATTCATTGAGAACTGAAAAGTATAATTATATTTTTGGTATTCATATTTCTTAAGGCTTTTTATATGGGCTTTGTTCTATAATAGAAAATTAATATTCATGAAGTTTATAGTTTAGTCTGTTTCACTGATTCTATAAAAATGTCAAATTTGGCATCATGTATATGATTTCTACTTATGCATTGGTTAATATATAATAGAATTTAATATTGATTTATATCACTACTGAATGTATGATTTAAAATTAATAATGTATTATAATTGATAAATAATTTCAAGATTTCAGGATAGTTGTTGAAGTTTTGTAAGATTACACCAGAATATAACCATTGGGAGGTTTCATTCCTAAAATAAATTGTAAATTAAAGGCAATGTTTTAAAATGTGTTTAATTATATGTAAAATTATTCTTTTAAAATGGTGCTCTAAATTAACAGAATAAAGGGCATATATTTCATGGCAGAAACTAATGCAAGTATGAATAGATTAATCTCAATAATAATGATTTCAATATATGCATTTTTACAATAATACATTTTTTTAAATATTTTATTTTGTAACCTAAATTTAATAAATTTAAACATACTCTGAAAATCTTGTAATTCCATTACTATCTTAACTTCTCTTGGACATAATTTCCTGTCCAAACAGCATATTTTAATACTGAACTTTCCTTGAGAATTTTTAATTGAATATAAACCATTCAGAGAAATTAATATAAATATTTTATGAAATACACAAAATATGTACTACTTAAAAATAAAAAAATATTATAAACCATGTAACTGCTTTCAATATTATTTATTCATTGAGAGTATTTTTATAAAAAGTAAATATACTAAAAGTTTAAACTATACTCTATATTGTGTATTTTAACATAAATTTTATATATACATATAAAGTCATGATTTTAATGCCTGAAAATAATGCCATTTTATATTAATTAGCTTAACCAAATTAATACAGTGAAAACTTTAGCTTTTCCCACACGTTTTGCCAAATTAGGGTTTGTTATACATATGAATCCTCAATCTACCCACTTATCTATATTTTTCATCCTTTCCTAATAATTTTCTGTCATTAAAAGTATCTTCTTTTCTTCCCATTAAAAGTATTTTCTTTTCTTCCCTCCCTCTTAGGAGAAAAGTACTAGCAGTACAAGGATATATGTTAAACAATATTTGTTATAAAATAGCTTGGAAAATATTTGTAAAATTCAGTCATTAAAAGAATGTCATTGACAGTAATTTTTAAGATATCATTTATGTAAAAGAGACACGTTTTATATTTTTTATTACTTCATTTATCTTGTAATAAATTACAGTTAAAACCATTGTATATATGTGCAAACATACTGTTTACAGAGGGGAAATATTTGATTTCGAACGTGTTGAGATTCTAGATTTTTTTAAAAATCTCTTTTTTTTATTTTAGAATTTAGCAGGCACAGTAAACAATTTCGAATGTGATATAACAGAAAAGTGAAATGTGCTTTATAATTACAGAGCAGTCAAGTCTATTCTAAATCGACAGAGTTCAACTACTGCATCAGCATTCCTGGGTCCCTAGAGTCAGGAAAGGCATCCCCAGGAAGATAATTTTTAAATGAGATATGATTAATATTTTCTAGGAAAAAAATACAGGGAAGAGGAAGGATGTTAAAGGGTGAGAAAAACATATGCCAACATCAGGTATAAAGACTGGAACAGTTCTAAGAAATGAAAATAAAAGAAGGCCAAAAAAATGGATATGCCTAGCTGAAGTGACAAACGTGATAGTGTCCCATGCTGAGTTGAGGATGAGATTATGGATGATGTATAAATAAGGCTGGAGTCCAAATGATTAGAATAACAATGAAAGTAAAGATTCTTTTAAAAAGGATACTATCCCCATTAATAGAACAGGCCCACATACACACACCTACAATTTGCCCAATATAACACCAAAATTTGCATGAAACTAACCCTGGTTTGTAAGCCTAGGATCATGATTTTTATGCACTGCGTCTTATTGATTTTTACGCTGGAAGTAATAAGACTAAATTTGTGATGCAGATAAAACTTCTTTAGTGTGAGAAACTGGAGTAGAGCAAGAGGAGGGGGCAGGCTTCAATTAAGAAACTGTTACAAAAGTCTAGCTAATATATGCTAGAAAGCCAAATAAGGGTGCTGCTAAACAGAAGGAAACACATAGATGGGTCTGGAAGATATTTCAGGAAAAAAAAGGTGATTATTTTAACATTGGAGTTGATAGTGAAGGAGGAATAAAATGTGAATTTTAAGTTTTTGATTTTGGCTAACACTAAAAAAAAAAAAAAGAAAAAACAGATTAAAGCAGTCAAATAATTAACAGATGGAATGTGGAACCAAAGAAACAGGTAGAGTAAGATGCATGAACATTGTGAAGTGTGTAATCGAGAGAGCATAGCAGGTACAGGCTAACTAAGGCTCATGTTTTAGAACAGTTAGGTTGGCAAACAAGATTTGTTTTCTAATACAAAATGTCTGAATACCTGATTAATTTTACCTGCCTTAAATACCCAATGAACAGCCTTCTGCATTAAGAAGTTTATTACTAAGATGGGTAAGTATCAAAAGAAAGATAATTTATAAAAAATCCTAATATTTTTATGAAATTATTTATATGGACAGTGGAAAAGTCCTTCCTGTAGGGCTGGTATTACTTGAAATTTCAAATGTCTATAAAATGTCAATTTCAAAAAAGTGGGAGCACTGTGCTTGAAAGAGTACCCTCCCAAAGTCCTACGAAGGCTAATATACACGATTAAAATCCCCTCTTTCTGTTTGGTGACACTAATGGCAGAAACTGTGCATCTACAAACAATATGCTGTAAGGAGGTAAATCACTTTAAAATGACAATATTTTTCCTAAATTTATCATCATTATAAGTTCAAAAATTCCTCAGATCACTTATTTGAGTTTAGTGATTTTAAATCTAGTCAAGAGTATATTAATATTTTACACTCAGGACCTAGGTTAATAAACTTTTTCTTTTTAATGTACTAGAGGCTTAAATCTCAGTAAAATTTTATTCAAAAATATTTTGAAAACACTGTGTTTTGAAAAAAGATATATGCATTTTCATCATATTTTACATGTGGTACCTATGGTGTAAAAACATAATTATTGAAAAAATTTGAGAATGGTAAAACTGAAATGTTTAGTTTTCCAACGGTGAAAATTAAGATAACCATTGCAATCACTGTTTCAGTGATGTGCTGTGGAGACAGATTGATTTCTGTCAAATTATTTTTTTCAGTAATAACAATGTATATACTTATAGCACTATTTTTTCTACTTCTTTAAAGCTTCACACTGACCAAGATAAAGGAGATGGAAATTTAAAATACATATTAACAGGAGATGGGGCTGGCAGTATATTCGTTATAGATGAAAATACAGGAGACATTCATGCTGCAAAGAAATTAGACAGAGAAGAAAGATCACTGTACATTCTTCGTGCCAAGGCTATAGACAGAAAGACCGGGCGGCAGGTGGAACCTGAATCTGAATTTATCATTAAAATCCATGATATTAATGACAATGAACCAAAATTCACAAAAGAATTTTACACTGCCAGTGTTCCTGAAATGTCTGGAGTAGGTAGGTATATGTTAATCTATGTAAACTAACTTTTTATTTGCTTGCTAAAGTAATATTATAGACTTCCAGTTATGACATGTGGCCTCTTTCAGGATAAGAGCTGTAACTAAAAAATACTATTTAGCGTTAGCTATCTTACTTTTAAATATTTCCAGTGGTACATATTTTATTGTGTCCTGCTATGTTGTAACTAATATTTAAAATGATTAATACTGAGAACAATTATTCCACTGTATTTCAACCATTTTCACCTCAACTACCATTCAAATGACAGTTCAGTTGAGTATATTTTTGTCTGAATTGAAAGGAATACAAATAGTATCAGTTTAGGAGAGTTTTGCTTGCATTATTTTGCATAATAACCACTAATGCTCTTGCATTTAACAAATTTCTTTTGATCATCTCATTTGATCACTGAAACAACATAATGTCATAGGCATGGGAAACACATCTTCAAATCCCCATTCTGTTCATTAGGAACCCTAGATTCAGAAAGATTAAGCAACTGAATTAAGATCAAATGCCTTGGTAGCATAACAAAGATATTTCAAGTGTTTTCACTTGTATGTAATTTCAGTTACTATTGCACAAACTGAAAATAATTGTTTCATTTTTAAGGCTGCACGTAACTTTAAATACCATTTGTTTTACATTATTTTTATCTGTACATCTGACTAAATTTACCTCTACTTTTATAAGAGATTTAGACTTGTTAATAATAGCTGACTTTTAAATCATAACTTTGTTCTAAAAATGCCTCAAAAATAACTCATTATAATATCCAAATTATGCCACTGATTTTCACAAATCTATGTTATTTATTTGAATATTATTTTAAAATTTCCTGGAAGTGTATAATTTTGACATTATTATAATTAAGGCATGTTTCCATCAAAAATAATTTTATGAGGAAAATAAATACCCACTTTTACGAAAGGATTGATCTAAAAACGTTGCTTAACTTTTTGCCATGTTGTCAGAGGAACAAAGAATTTGTTTTTAAAAAAAGTTATCATTTCCTCTAACATCAAATGAAATCTCTTCTGTCTGAGAAAACTCCAGTTCTACTTCCTTTTTAGGCATTTATTTCAAAACTATGAAAGGGACTTATCAAATTAAAACAGGAGCCTTATGAAATAATAAAGCCTCGGATGAAATATGAGCAGTTGTGTTCTCTTTAATAAATTTAAGTACGTATTATCCTAGTACAGTTCTATGGAAAGTACTAGACGGGTCCATAAAAGTCAACCAGAGAGCCAGTGGAGATCTGTATCATGACCTCTTTGTGGGGTTACATTTGAGATGAAGATACATCTAAACATTATACTCTCCGTCTCGACTTTCTATTAATGAGCATTCTAATGCAATTTCATATTCTGGCTAACAACCTTTAATTGAAAAAAAATAATATATTTCTTGTATATATATTATTTTGCCAGATATTTTTATGTTTAGCAGTACACAAACTTTCTCTTTTTTTTCTCTGAAAAGGTCCCATATATCTACAGGAGTAAAAATGTGTAATTGAGATGACAAAGATATTTGAGTATTATATATGTTGATAATAATTTATTTACATGTGTATACCTTCTAATTTTCAAAGCATTACCTCATTTTTAAACATCACAATATTTGTTAGAGACTATTGCTATTTAAACTAAATAACCTGGGTTTTCTCCTATATCATTTTGTGTATTAACACAGATCATTTAGTAAAGTGTTTAGAATGAAGTTTCTTTCTGCGCTGTCCAGGTTGAATCCCATCCCTATCACTTCCTAGGTGTGTGATCATTAGCTTCCTCTTAAGGCCCCAAGGCATAATGCTATGTTTATTATTAGGATAAAGTAATAATACAAATGAAGTGAGAGAACTCTGCACACTGTAGTTGAGGGGGGAAATCACTTTGCTTTAGTCTAGCTAGGATATTAGTGCATTAATGGATATTTTCTACATAATAAAAGAGTATATCTGGGATTGACTGAGTGAGTTATAGCAAATCTCACAGGATGTATCACTTCCATTAGAGTTGAGGAACCATAGGCCTCAAGAAAAGGAACTCAAATTCTCATCTCTTGATAATTAATTTTGAGAATACATGAGATTTGCTGCATTCATATATTCATACTCAAATATATTGGTGGGACATGAGCTATTAGTTTAATTTTAATGTGTAATATATTAATTTTTTAAATTTTCATTTACATATATATGTAAAATTCGAAAACATCCACTATATGTGGGAAGGTAAAGTATGTGACAGGGTCTTGTCTTAAAGAATATTAAAATTAAGTAAGAGTGAATCAAACATTTGAAAAATTATGTACAGTATACTGAAAAATGTCATTTTGCCAATGAGGCTACAGTTAATAGTAGTTTTACACTCATGCTTTGGCTCTTTATAGAGAGCTAGTGAAATATAAGAAAAGTTTATCAACACATAACATTATGTTTAGCTCCTGATGCTAGCTTCCTCAGAACTTTAAAAAAAATTTTTAAAGAAGATTGTGACAAAGTTTAAATAAAATAATTTAAATTTTATAAAATAAAAAGATTCATGTTAAATTACACTATTGCTTATTACAGAATCATACTTTTTTTTACAGTAAGGGAAAGGTCTACTGATTTACATATGTACAGACAATATGTAATTTATCAATAAGTATAATCAAATATGACTGTATTAGCTACACTTGAAAAGGAGGCCACAACATCTAATAATCATATATATGTGTGTGTGTGTGTGTGCGTGTGTGTATGACATATAAAAAACATTGCAGACCAATTTTATGTTATTTTGTTTGTTTTTATAAAAACAGGGCTTCCCCACTTTTATTCTATTTACAATATACAGTTAATTTACCAGAGTAAAATACAACATTTGTCTCATTGTATTCATCTTTGTGATAAGACATGTTTTTTATTTTCTCCACTCAAACCGTGAATGTAAAAAATATTTAAATTTAAAAAATACTTAAAAAGAAAAGTGAATTTGTTTTTATTTTTTCAATTTAAATAAATTTCTTCATACTAACCATGATCTAACTAACACATTACACTACCAGTGGTAATTTTTCAAAAAGATGGTTTCTAGTTCAGAAGTATTGAAGTGTCTGTGTTTGGGTGGGGATTCATGTAGGTACATCTGTTATACAAGTGACTGCGACAGATGCAGATGATGCCAACTACGGAAATAGTGCCAAAGTGGTCTACAGCATATTGCAAGGACAGCCGTATTTCTCAGTGGACCCAGAATCAGGTAACAACATTCACCTTGGTGCATTATGATGAACAATTAATTTGTATATTTTTCTGTACTTCAAAAGCTAGCTATTCAGTTTTGTTTCTACTTATTTCCTACAGTTATTACATGTAAGTAGAACAAATCTCCTGTAATTTAGAGAGATTATTAAATCACTAGCTCTTTTGGACTATTTATTGAGTATAAATGTATGGTACCAAATACAAAACTTTCAGAGATTCAGTCTAATGAACACAATAAGTTAATGAACAAAACAGAAGCATAGTTGCATAGAACAGACTGACAGCTGCTGGGGGGAGGAGAGGACTGGATGAAAGATGGTGAAGGGATTAACTAAAAAACATTTATGCACGACCCATAGACATGGACAATGGTATGGGGATTGACTGAGGGAGGGGAGAGTGTGGGGCTCGGTGGAGGTGGGCAAAGGAAAAAAAAGCAAGGGTGACTGTAATAACATAAACAGTAGATGTATTTTTAATCACAGAGATTCAGCACTATATTTGTCATAAGAAATACTTAAACCTAAAGAATAAGACAGTCATCAAAATTAAGATTATCTGTCTGATGACTTCTGAAGTTCATTTTTTTATTAATCAAGAGAGAATCCAGTTGATTTAGAAAGACTCCATTCCTGAACAGTAGCCAATGAAGAACTCTTTCTTTTCTGTCAATTATGTTAAACTGGCTAGAAATTGCAATGCATACTTAAGTATACCAACGTTTTACCTCCTTCTTATCATTAACTTCTGTACAATGGACCTTGATTAGGTTAAATTTAAAACTCAATGATTAAAACATAAACTATATCTCTTCTTTTCCAAAAGGAATTATAAAAACTGCATTACCAGACATGAGCAGAGAAAACAGAGAACAATACCAAGTAGTCATACAAGCCAAAGATATGGGCGGCCAGATGGGAGGCCTTTCTGGAACCACTACAGTGAACATCACCCTGACTGATGTCAACAACAACCCTCCTCGATTTCCCCAGAGTAAGAAAGGTCTCAGTGACTTCCTGCCTGAAGGCATCTCCAACACACTACAAACGGAGGCTAATATCTGCACTAGTGGTTTCACTTCCTGTTTATACAGAAAGGCAAATCCGCCACACTTGTTCCTACAAAATAGCATGACTTCTCACAAACTGAAAGTCATTAAGGATCATGTTTTATCAGTGAGTAGGTAGTAAGAGAAAACATGAAAATACTGTTCTTTTGGCAGCTTTAGCTGTCTTCTTCTACATTTAGAAGAGTTGTAATAAAGTTTTCCAGACTACTCTTCCCAACCTTCACGATGAGGAACTTCTTTCTTTTCTGGTCAGGAGTGGGGACTCTCAAATCCCACTGCCTGGCTTCAAATCCCATGTCTATCATTTGCCTTGCTTCAGTTCTCTTGTCTGTACATAAGAATTATAATCCCTTATTTAATCGATTCTAAAATAGACTTGGTGCCTTGATAATCTCTGAAAACATATATTATATTAAAATAAACAGATGTTGCTTCAATTGGCACCATTTTTTCATTTTCAGAAGTCCACAGAGCTATGGTATACTTTGGTTGTGATGGCATCTGAGACATGTGATAAAGTTACCTGGTATCTGCTACTGACCTGTGAAGGTTAAATCGGTCAGTGCTCTTTCGGTCAATGACATTTTTATGCCATGAGGTCCAACAAAAAAAGATTCCTCTATTCTGGTGAAAATGTTTCCACTTTGCAATAAATAAATGTATAGAGGTCTCTATTTTAAAAGGTTCAACTAAGGACCTCAAATTTAAATTTGTGACATTGATTCTAATACAACAAAGCATTTTCCCAGGCTAATCAAGTTTAAAATATTTGATGATTCAGCTTTGGATGGTGGACTTAAATATATGATATAAGTTAAAAGCAAAAGTTTGCTAAGAAGAAGAAGAATAAGCTTAATTAACTTAAATCTAAACTTTTGTTTTCAGTTTCCATAAATGTAAATTGAAAGAGTATGATTTAATGAATTCTCAAACAGTTTGACATTCTATAATTCTTATGACCTGTTATATAGTTAGCAAAAGATTTGGAACTATAAGAGCAATCAAGAACTATCCCCAAACTAAGCATATTAAAGATAATTTTATGCAATCTTCATAACATACCTATTAGTCCATTGCTATCATTATCATTATGATTTTATAGATGTGGAAATCAAGGGTGAGAGAATTTAACTAATTTGCCCAGTGATGGAAATTTAAATCCAGGCAGTTATATTTAGAAGCCTCTCTTCTTAACCACCAAGCAAAATGGGAAGAGAACAGACTTTGAAGTCATAGAGCCTTTGTTCTGTATTCTGCTCTCCCTGATTTTACAGGGTGATTTCCTTAAGCCCCATCTCTGAGGATATTATACCGCTCTTGGTCCTATGAGAACTAATGTTAGAATTAAGTAAGTTAACATAGATAGCTTTAGCCTTATATGGAGTTCACCACATTAATTCCTCTAACTTTCATTGATATATTTTGTAATTGTTTTCCTATTTGTGTTTTGAGTACATAGTCAGAAACAATATAAAATGCTTTCAGGAATGACACAATACAAAATAGTGGTTGGCTAGAACTGCAGGAAACAGAAACGTTCATGTCTCACTTATAATAATTAACATCTAATATATAAAAATATAAATTTATTTTTCTATGCCTGATTTAGAATATAAAAACAAATGTTTAAGAGGTCAAAAAGTAAATATTTAGAGATTATCTAGAGCTTTCAACAATGCCATACACATTTTTATATGTATTTAATTAAAAGATTTATTTGGCTCTTGCCCTATGTCAAAGTTCTGGATTCTAATATTAAGCCTACCATCAATTATCTAAATAACCTTGGGATATTCACTTCATCTTTCTGGAACTTATAGTTCTCATTTACAAAATGAGAGTGCCCTGTTTTTATAAATTATTTTTTCATCTTAATAAATCTATAAGTTTTGACAGATTAAAATTCAATATGATGAAAAACTCTCCCAATTCAAAATTAATTTATTTAAGTAGGAAAGGCAAAGGAAGTAAAGAATTTGGTATCTAAAGATGAAATGTCCAAAAGAGCTTTGGTTTCATTCTCAGGTACATATCAGTTTAATTCTCCTGAGTCTGTGCCCCTGGGAACACACCTTGGAAGGATAAAAGCCAATGACCCTGACGTGGGGGAAAATGCTCAGATGGAATACCGCATTGCTGAAGGGGAAGGAGCTGACATGTTCGATGTCCTCACTGACAAGGAAACACAGGAAGGGATTATAACTGTCAAACAGGTTTCTTTTTGCTGTCTCTATATTTTCATTTAACACTTTATGGTTGATTTTTGCTTTTCAGTTAAGGAAAGAATAGCCAACGATTTATTTTCCCGTCCTTCACATGCTGTCTATCCTTCTGTAAGTGGAAACAGTTGTGATTTCACTTCAAGTTAAGCAACTTCATCACTGACACTTAAAAAGTGATATAAAACCTCAACTGTTTGTGCTTATAGAAGATGGCAATCAAACCAGGATTAGATAACCTTTAAAGTACTTGGTTTTTGTTTACCCACAGTGGAGAAATAGGCCTGCAGTCATCACTATTTCATGTGTAGCACATTGAAATTATTAAATGTGATGTTCTAGTCAAGGTGATAAAATCTCAAGGTGCTAGGTGTTTTATGCTGGATTTCTTGATTTTTAACGTAGTAAGGGAGAACATTTTAAAGTTTTACATAAGATAATCCAGTTAAATATTAATTAATTTCTATTGTCTTGTTTGCTTTCATTCATTTCTTGCTTTCCACAGTGTTTAGATTAATAAAATATATTTTATAATACCAATTTTAGAAATGTAAGACCTAAGAAAGCAACTTATATGAATAGTTTGATAAATTTCTACTTTATTCTATATTTTCTCTGATTTTGACTTGGTATAATTTTAGTAGTAATAATAAGTAACCTCTTTATATATTTAGTTTCAAACCTGTGACTACCAAAATGTGAAATGTATTACTAAGTGGATATTAGTATTAATGTGTTTACCATAATATACAGTTACCTCCCATAAATAAGGCATAACAATTTACTAATTTATTTTATATACTTATGAAGCAATGATAGGGAAAGTTACTTAAAAAGAATTAAAACCACTTTAGTAAATATTGAAGTTGTCTTCCACTGTTCTGCCTGCTGTATTATATTAATTTTTCTTATTTTATTTAACTTCAGAATTTAGATTTTGAAAACAAAATGCTGTACACTTTACGAGTGGATGCGAGTAACACACACCCAGATCCACGATTTTTACACCTGGGACCTTTCAAAGACACAGCTGTGGTCAAAATATCTGTGGAGGATATTGATGAACCTCCTGTGTTTAGTAAAATTTCTTACTTGATAGAGGTAGATGAAGATGTAAAGGAGGGTAGCATCATTGGACAAGTTACAGCGTATGACCCAGATGCCATGAACAATTTAATAAAGTAAGTATTCTGAGAAATTTTAAGTTTGCAAAAAAATAACAATCTCGCCATTTACAAGTTTTATGAAAAAATTACATTGTACAATGTAATTAGTACAAATTGATCAAGCACAAATCCTTTTGAAGCAAAACTCTTAGCTGAGCTGTCCTTTAAGTGCTCTACATATATTTATAATTTAATTTGACTCATGACCTTACAAGGAAGATATTATTATATCTTTCTGAAGATGAGAAGACTGGGGCACTAAGCATTTAAATAACTTGCTAAATAATTAGTCAGTGTCAAAGCTGGGTTTGAAAATCAGGCTGTCAGTCTTCAGATTCTGTAGTTTTTAATACCTTAGCTCTTGCGATTCTATTCCATTGCACATCTTGGATAAATGATAGCTCAAATAATAAGTGATCAAAAATAAATTTAAAATTTATTCTTCTAGAAATATTATTAAGAGATAACCTGGAACTTGTTGAAATACCTTCTTTTGATAACAGTCACTAGGCATACCATATATAAAACTGTGGAGAATCAATATCAATAAAATGCTAGTAATAACAAAATTAGTAAAGAGAGAGATAATATTTGAGAATTGTAAAATTATTAAAACTAATATAGTGTTGTGTAGTTTAGTGTAATATTTTCACAAAACTTGAATGTTATACTAAACATCTCAAAGCTTTCTATATGCTAGAAACTTAAATGATTTTTATACATGGTGCTTAAGGGGAATGTAAACAATAAATGGATATATAGGATGAGTGAATAAAGAAGAGTAAATATGTTGAAGACAGAGTGCTGAAAGATTGATAAATAAGACATTACACGTTAATGTGTGGCTAGTAAAATGAATAAAATTCTGTTTTGTTAAAATTTAATTTTTTAAAGAAAATAAATGGTTAAATTATTATTGAAAAAGCCCAAATTTTCTAGAATTAATGTTATCCCATTACACAGAAAATTAATAAGCACAATGTTAAATATATAATTATTAATTTTTAAAATATGTAGTGACTACTCAATAGTGTTAATTTATAAAGCAATATTTTTAGCACTGAATATATCCTAATGAATATTTATTTTCTTGGTTGATTAATATACTACAATACATAAAAATTTAATCTCAGTGAACAAACTCATTCTCATAACTTGGATGTGAGCTGTGGCAATACTGTAGTTAATACTCAGAATTTATATTAGCTTAAAATATTTGGTTAATTTTATGTTAATTAAAATAGAATTTACTCAAAAATTTAAAATAAATATTTGGGTTCAAATTATGTATTATGTATATTGTTCAACACTATTTAAAAAACATGAGTTAAAATAATAGCAATGCATACAAGATTACTCTGACAATTTTTACCAGCATACATAAAATGTATTTCACTCCCTGTACCAGATAAAACAAAAGTCCTAAAATGAAGTGAATAGTAATCTAGTTTCTCCAGTGGTCTATATATGTGTACTAGCATGTTTATGTACAAAATAATGTTTATTTTTATTTCATTGAAATTATGTGTGGCTATTTGGTTTTGAAATCTTTTATATAAATTTTTTTTTAACTAACAGAAATCTTTAAGTACTTTCATGTTTTTTTTCAATATGTAACTGAAGTAAATCAGCACATATTATAAAAAGTATAAGAAATTGTTCATACCAATAACTAGCTATAAATGCTCAGTTAGTATCTGTCCTTAATAGTTCTAGCCAGTTTCCAAAATAATGATGATGATGATAATAATAATAATAATAATAATAATAATAGTCAATGTTAGTTGTGTCTTTATTTCTTCCTAGTTTGAGGCACCAAAGTCTTCTATTAAATTTCCACAACATGTTTTTACAAAGTCATTGATTGTAACTTTTGTCTATGAATATCATCTATTGTTAGGTAGATGTGGACAAATGACAGTAGATTAACTCTTACAAATAAAGAACCATTTATTGACAAACTATTGAGCAGTCCTCAGTATGAATGAGACCAAATTTTAATAATCTGTGTGTGCTTTTCTAATTTCTTTAGCATGATACTTTGAATACTAGAAATTAAGTGAATGTTGGTTAACTTGAGAGAGGCACGCTGATTTCCCACGTTGCCAAGGATATTTGTTTATTAGAGAACATCAGGAGTTTGGTTAAGCTGTATCAATTTAATACTCCTCCCTACACAATGTTTTCATTTATTATTAAGTAATAAGCACCAAAATATATGTTCTGCTACTCCAATTGTGGCATGAAAATCACAACATGAAACTGTCAAACAATTTGCCTATATTTTCCTGCATAAAAATAATAGTTATTTTATTAGGCATTTACTGTTAACTAGAACTGTCTAAAACGTTTTATATTTATAGCTCATTTAAGCCTCACTACAAATTTATAAGGTAGGCGCTACTGTTATCACCCAAAGTTTCTAGAAGAATAAAGTGAAATGCAAAGAGTTTAAGGAACTTTCCCAAGGACACAGTACAATAGTTAGCAAACAGAGGGTTCAAACTATTGTTGATCTAAATACATAGCCAGTTTTTTAGCAAACATATTGTACTATGCTTTCTTACTCATATAATTATTAATTAAAGGTAATTAATCTAATGCTCCTCATTTATCAATTAATTCGACTGAATTCAGTGGTACAAAGAGGTCCTCAAAAATAAAATTATGCAAAAGGAAAACATGGCTTTTGTCTCTCAGAATACAATCTTGTTTCTCTCATTTTTCCATTGCCCACAGTATGGAATCACAAAAGCTCGCACTATAGACATGTTTGCTTAGAAAATTATGGCTTTATTTTTATTATTTTAAAACATATCTAATGAAGTATTATTGGCTAGAAATAAACTGCAAAAATTCCAATTGTATGATTCTATAAAGTCTGGCAAGTTGATACACCCATTAAAACATCAAAAAAAAAAAAAAATCACCAAAATCAGGATAACATAAGGACATCTTATCCTTTTCTCATGTTCCTTTGTCATACCTTCTTCTCAAACTTCCTGGAACCCAACCCCATTCTCAGGCTAACACTTATCTGCTTTCTGTCAATATAGATAGTATTAGATTGGACTTTCTTGAATTTATACAAATGAAATCATACAGTGCGTATTCCCTTTTGTCTTATTTCTTTCACTTAGTATAACTATCTTGAGACTTTTCCATGTTGTTACTATTTCTCCATGCTGTTGTGTACATCAGCAGTTTATTCTTCTAATTGCAATGTATGGGAATACCAAGTTTTGCTTACCTATTCATTTATTGGTTGACATTTTGAGTCATTCTAAATACATGGATATCACAATACATTTATAGACATTATATCTCTTTTTAATTAAGTAGAGTTCATATAATATACTTATATGTGTGTATTTTATGAATTGTGAATATTTGAAAATCTCATTTATTTCTTCAACTTCTATTGTATAAAATAACATGGTGTCATGTAGGTGATATAGCATTGGTAAAGATTTAGATGCTTTGGAGACATACACACATATGTGCATGTGTGTATACACTTATCCTGTTCTATATCTGATATCAGGATACAATTTCAGAAATAAAATTCCTGGGTCAAAACTGATAGTAAAATTTGCAACCTTGCTTCACAGTATATATATATAAAAGTGGTTGATAAATTTTAAGTTCAAAGCTCTCTCAGAAATATTTGATTTTTATGGGGTTTAAAGTCTTGAAAAAATAATATACAGCAGTTTTACCTATAAAATCTAAAGAATTATGACAGCAGAAAAATACTGAAAACAAATTAATCCCAAAATATGTACCTAAAATTATACTGCCAAATCTGCCAATGTTTAAGGCCATGCCTGAAAATATATCATATAGGTTGCCTCCTGTTAGCACAGAAATGTATGAAAAAATGCTGTAGACATCCAATTATAGTAATAAAATCCAGCAATAATTCAATAAGAATGTAACATTGAAATATGTGACTCCTTTGTTTGCTCTGATAGCATTTAGAAGGATGACTGATCCCCAGAGCAGAAATAGGCTCTGATAAGCATCATGGAGAGACATTTTCCAGGGAAAGCTGAGAACTAATTCTCACCCACTCTGTTCATCAAACATGCTTTCTGAAATACATCTGCCACTGGCAATGCGAGATTATGTTTACAATTAGCAGCTGTTATCAGCTCTGCTTCACCTTATTAGTAATCATGGATTTCCCAGGTTATAGGGTTGATTATAAGCTTCACAGGTTCTGAGAAAACATGATCTCTCATTTCACAACTGTTTTATACTCAATATATTTAGAGTTCAATGAAATTTTAAAGAACTCTTTTTACTGCAGTCAAACCAAGAGTAAGTCTAAAACAAACCTGCTAGTGAGAAATTAGTTACTCCTTGATATAATGTATTAATTTCTTTATAATCTAGAATAAGTGATTAAGTGCATTCATATATGTGATTCTTTGATATTTGCTGATTTTATTAAAGAAGTTCAAATAATAGTAACTTGAAAACCTGCAAAAAAAGAAAATATTTGAAATATACGTTCAAACTTTATATAGCCACATCTTTTTTTGAAAGAGAATGAAGTTTTCATAATTCGTAGCCAAGAAACACATTTCTGAAAAGCAGTAGATAGAAATGAACGAGCATATATACAGTCTAATTACATTGAATCAGTCATTCGACAATGTATGAAATTCAATAAAGGAAAAGGAATGCTATCCTTGGCATATTTCTTTATATTATCAATTTGTTCTGGTGTCTATAATTTAATTAACAATTTTATTTTGTAGTAAGTGAGAATACATGGATCTGATGTGTGTTTATTAACAGTAGGACATTTTTAAAAAAGCAAACAACTAAAACCAGATTTCAGCTTCTACAAGTTCAGTTTTCTGGTGACCTTTTTCACTCATTGTTTGCAGACTGTATGATTGGATACAGTCTCTGAGGAAGATATTCATTCAAAAAATTATGCCAGTGATCTTTAAAAAATAATTATTGTTCAAATTCAATGTGAAGAGATCCAGAAATATTTTAACATGTCATCTGCTAGAACTCAGAGATAACTTTGTCCTGTGTTAAATGTTTATTGGTTTCTTTCTGGTCATTTGCTGTAACCCTGTGCATTTATTATTAATAGGTAAACCAGAAGGTTAACCACAGAACATTGGCTGCTAAGTAAATAAAAATTATATCTGGGCTTTGAAAAACTGCAGGGCAATACTTGCATTAGGGCAAATTTCTGAGTATATACTTGATAGTTGGTAGTGTAAATGTTAAAGTGAGCTATTTGTAAATCATCACAATGATGGGTCTTCAGGAATTCTTTACTTGAAAGCAGCACCTCTCAAATTTGAACCTGAGAGTAGAACAGCTGAATTTCCAAATTATTTTGACTCCAAGTGAGTCAAAGCTAGATTTGTATCACATTAGAACTGGTAGCTATTTCTCAATTATAGAAACCCTGGTGCTAATATCTCAGGCAAGTAGCAATGGGCGCAAAGTGATTTTTATTTTCCTCTTTGATCTCCAGTGTAAACAGCCATAAGCAAACAATGGTTAACTATTTACCTTTCCAATAATGGAGAGAAAAATACATAGGTGAATATTATGAATTGAGTCCCATTCAATGCAGAGATGAAGTTATGTTGTTTTTCTTCCCTCACTTTGTTTTTATTTCGGGGGAAGGAACTAGACAGTGAACTTGTATGAATAACCATTGGACATGGACTACAGTGTGGACATTGACTGTGGAAATGGGGGTGGGGTGGACAAAGGAGGGCAAAGTAGGAGGTGGAGTTGGGACAACTGTAATAGAATAGCAATAAAAAAAGAAAATTAGAAAACCAGTTATGAAGGTTTAACATTTGGTTACACGTAGCTTTAGAAATGGAGAACAGAATGTGTATGGGGAAAAAAAGACAATAAATAATTCAAAAAAAAAAAAGGAAAAAGAAAACATTTTTTTAAACATTTCAGTGACTCTTAGCCCACAATAGAAACTAAATTATAGTTGAGTTGACACCTTGAGATAAACACTGTATTTGATTCTTTTTAACATACTAAGCAATGGAGATTAAAAAATATATGACTGTCATTCTTAATCTTCAATCTTAAAAATATGTATTATTTCAGCTACTTATCTGACAACAAATTTTTGATTAAAACTAATACAACTTTTGCTTTTAGGATATATATATATATGTATATATATACATATATATATATAACATTTTAATATATCTTATATATACATTATTTATTTATATATTTTGATTTCTAAATATCCTCTACCTAGGATTTTTCCACCCCAGAAGTATAGCTACTCTTGGGCAGTTATCATATGTCAAGGAGTCTTTCCAAACTCAACAAATGCTTCTTATAAAAATTATGTAAAAACAATAATACAGTAGTCCCTCGCTATATTGTGGTTCACTTACCACGGCCTCACTGTATTGTGGGATTTTTTAAAATATCATATTTAATTATTTATCCTGGATTTTTCATTATATCACGGGATTTTGCAATACTGTATATGTATGTTGTTAAAGTTACATAGGTTTAAGAATGTAGAATAAATTTAAGGTTCCTACTTTGCGGGGGGCGGGTCTGAAACGTAATACCCATGATAAGTGAGAGAAAACTATATTTATTGGAAAGGTGAGGGAACACTATGATTTCCATACAGCTGTATCATTCACTGTATTACCTTTCCAAAAGATGGCAAAAGGTGACTGAGTTGGTTCTATATTTGGGAGTGAAGTATAGGAAGAAACCTGAAAGTAAGGGAAGGGTCTAGTCAAGGAACATGTGTAAATGACTCATGGACATGGACAATGGGGAGGGATATGATTGTGGGAGAAGGGATGGGCTGGGTGGGGGGAGCAATGGGGGAAAAATGGGACAACTATAATTGAAAAACCAAAAAATAAAAAGAAAATTATTAAAAAAAAGAAAGAAACCTGAGAACATCTATTTAAACATTTTTAGCCATTCCACATTTGAGATGAATACGCAAGGTATGTCTGCGAATAGTCAAGCCATTGTTAATATAATGAGAACAGTTTTCACTTATCAATGTAACCTGGTGGCCAAGGAAATCACTAACTAAAATGTGTATGTGTGAACAATGACGACTTCACTGTACTAGTCAGTGGGGGCAGTAGACACCTGTTGAGTGAGCATGTGTACTGTGAGGCCATCACATTCAATATGACTGAGTGAGTAGAGCAATGCATCTGCATCAAATCTTGCATTAAGTGTGAACATTCCTCTGTGGAAACTATTCTGATGATTCAGAAGCCTACAGCTATGGGCAACCATTGATTGGCAGCTTCATCATGACAACGCTTCACGCACTCATGCATCACATCTCATGCACAGTTTTTCTGGTGAAACATCAAGTCACCTGGGTGACTCAGCCTCCCCTACAGCTGAGTTTTGGTGCCCTGTGACTTCTAGCTTTTCCCTAAACTAAAATCACCTTTGAAAGGGAAGCAATTTCAGACCATCTATGAGGCTCAGAAAAAATATGACGGGCAGCTGATGGAGATTGGGAGAACTGTGTGAGGTCCCAAGGTGCCAAGTTTGAAGGGGGCTGAGGTGTCATTGTCCTATGTACAATGTTTCTTGTGTATTATATCTTCTTCATAAAAGTCTCTATTTGTCATATCACATGGCTGGATAACTTCTGGACAGACTTTTGTGTACATGCCCCAAACTCACTTTTAAGCAATATTTGTGACTCTGAACAAATAACTTTACCAAGTTTACTGGGAAATAAATAGGGCAAGCACAAGGATATACTATGTAAAATTGTTTAACTTAATTTTGATATTTGAATTTACTAACATATGCCTTAAGTTCAATATGTACATGTAATACTAGACTAACTCACATGTTCTTTAATAACACAGCCAAACCAAAAATGATCTATCATTTAGATAGATGTGTTTTTATCTTTTTCATCTAATGTTTAAAAATAGCCAATGTTTTACAATGTTTAGACACCTAAATACATATTACTTATATTTGTCCAAATCCATGCCTGATAATACATATATTACAGATTTATAATAAGAACTGTAATTCTTTAATTCACTGGATTAAAAAGGAGTTCATTTGTTAAGTGCTTGTAATAGATATAAACAAAGACAACATTAGGTGCTGTTTTGTCTATTAGTTATTGGTTACTATTCTTTTTTATTAGTGTTTTATTTTGTTTTTATTTTTACTATACTTTATTGGTTATACTATTACAGTTGTCCCAAATTTCTCCCTTTGCAGCCCCAGTGTCCTCAATACCTCAGGCAATCCCCATATTATTGTTTATGTCCATGGGAAGTAGTCTCAGGGGATCTCCAGGGTAGGGCAAAGAGCGTTAGCCAGGTTGATGGAGTCTCATATATGACACCAGCCTGCTGGCTCTGTGGCTTTGTGGGGGGAAAGTTCAGAAAAGAGTCAATGGCCTCTGCCCACTTTTCTGTCTCAGAGAAGGCTGTCTCTCAGTTCTCATCTTGGTGACAAACACTTCAGTTCCTCCCTATATACCACTGGTGCCTTTCAAGCTACTATACCAATGTTGGATTTCAGAAGGAATAAGTGTGAGTAAGTCCGTGTGTGAATTCCTTAAGAGGAAGTGTTTGGGACTCCACCAGTTTTTTCCACTGACTCAATCCTCACTGGTTTTTTGCAGTGACTGGAAATCTATTCTTTCCTTTTTTAATCAGTTTATCCCATGGTCTGTCACCTTGCTCTATGAACCTTGTCCATGGATTTATCACATAAAACTCACCTAAGAATTTTTTAGGTTTTCAGAATCCCAGCTCCCACACTAAACTTACCTAATCAAAATTTGTTCTTAACAAGATTCCCATGTGGTTTATATATAAGTTAGCATTTAAGTGTTCCACTTTCTTCTCTTTTTAAGGGTTCATATTATTAGTTTAGGCCCAATTAGATAATGTTAATCTCCATGTCTGTATTTTAAACTTAATCACATCTACAAAGTAACTTTTACAATTACAGTAACATTATTACAGGTTACAGGGTTATGGAGGTGGACATCCTTTAAGGGATGGCATTATTTTGTCCACCATAGAATAATACAAAGTTTATGGTGACATCTTCAATATATAGACCTAATGAGAAACATTCATGGAACTCTTGGTAATAACATTTTATCTTTATTTGAAATAAACTGGAAGGATAGATTAGAGGAAGAAGCTTTGATTCAGCTTAAGTGTTCTTTATGAAAAGAGTCATTTAAGAGCAATGTATTTTATGACAGCCTCGCCACATTTGCTTAGGCTTATAAGGACTCTGTGAACACATGTTCTTATGTGTTTTTTATTGTTTTATTTGTTTGCTTGTTTATTTATCTATTTTTAGAGAGAGGGGAAAGGAGGACGAGAGGGAGAGAAACATCACTGTGTGGTTGCCTCTCTCTCGCGCCCCCAACTGGGGACCTGCCGTGCAACCCAGTCATGTGCCCTGACTGGGAATAGAACCAACGACACTTGGCTTGCACGCCGACGCTCAATCCACTGAGCCACAGCTCTCTCAAGTCTAATACAATTGCTTAATATTGTCTCAAGCACTTCTTGGGTCTATAATAGGATCATTAAATCAAGTGACAAAAACTTACTTAAAAGTTGCCACAAGGATATATGAGTATAAATAATGACCTAAAATTACAAATATCATACAATTGTAATAATAGAAATAGCAAAATGTACCAAATAATCTAAATGACAATTACACTAAACACAAATTCAAAAACTGTTCTTGGCACTTTACTGGTTATGCTTTTATCAGAATATAGTGTTAATCACCGATTGTGTGAACTAATAATCTTAAAACAATGCTTGGATTTAGGAGTCTCTTTTCTGCTAGATACTCTGTTGATCGGCACACTGACATGGACTGGATCTTCAGTATCCACTCAGAAAATGGCTCTATTTTCACCTTAAAGCCCCTTGACCGTGAATCGTCTCCATGGCACAACATCACCATTATAGCCACAGAACTCAGTAAGTTGGAAATGCATCCATCTTGAACACATTACTGTTCACCAAAGTGGTAAAACAATGGCATTAAACAGACTGTTTTTCCTTGAGTAGATTTATTTGTTCATTAGAAAGATCTGAGAGAAATTAGTGTGTTGCATTTTTAATTAACTTAATGGTTAGCAAATATTCATTTATTTTAAACTTGATTTTCTTTATACCCTACTATAAGATAGAAATAAACTCTAGCCTCATAAAATTAATCAGTCTAAGGAAGTTATCTCTTACAAATAAAAGTTTATTATCAGTCATATCCTCCTCTTTTTATCGTGCTTCCCATCTGGAAAATGAAAGAAAGCTGTGAGATCCATCAGCAAGCCAATAAGTAGTGACTACCACAGAAATGATCTGTTGCTAACTTACAAATGGGGAGAGTGGTGTTACTGCTTCTCTATAAATGAGACTGAAATCGTATACATGTTCTCTTTGCAGATAACTCAAAACAAAGTAGCCATATTCCAGTCTTCATCAGAATTCTAGATATAAATGACCATGCTCCAGAATTTGCCATGTACTATGAAACATTTGTTTGTGAAAATGCAAAACCTGGGCAGGTAAATGCAATTATTTTAAACTTTAAAAATAATATTTTCTCTTTACAAAGGCTGATGGCAATGTTTTACTTTTCTTGCACAAATGTTTTTTCATGCAAATGATTGTCAATCCTTTGTCACTTATCTCACTTTACCACAAAAGTCACAATGATCTAAAAAGATGACTTTTAATATTGTTTTTATTATGAAATCCATTCTAAAATAGGAAAATAATATAATGTATTTTTTAATTTATATATCAGGTACATGATAAATATCACAAATATAAAAAGTTCCTACTAGATTCATAATTATGTTGATACTAAATTATATTTAGAATGAAAATACATTAAATAAAACAAAATATGAAAATAAAGTTGTTCTCTGTTAATATAAAGAGTCGATCATTGTTTCATTGATTCAATTTTGTCACTTTTAGTTGCTCAGTCAGAACAATTTAGTTTAATGAAAGTTATATTCTGCTTGTTATTTTTCAACTTTAATATTAGTGAGATTAAAATAACTATTTTAAGTACCCTACAGAGTAATATTTCAGATATCTCTAAAGTAACTTTAAGCAAAGTCAGAATATGTTCATTAAAATATATATATATAGATTATTTATTTTTGGAGAGACGGGAAGTAAGAAAGAGAGGGAGAGAAACATCAATGTGTGGTTCCCTTTCACACGCTCAAAAGTGAGGACCTGGCCCGCAACCAAGGCATGTCCCCTGACAGGACTCGAACCAGCCACCCTAGACTATGTTCATTTTTGACACTGGTAGAGTATTTTACAAATGACAGTAATAGCATAAATTTTAATGAGAGAAATTTTAACCAATTATTTAGATATTTCTTTAAGAAAAAGTAGGTAGATGAGTCCTATGTAATGTGGTTATATATTTTTTTAATTATAGAAAATGAAAGTGAAATACAGTGTCCTATTCCAATAGAGATTATAATGCACTAAATGTTTCTGTTCTGCCCAGCATTCATATGTTGAAGCTCCCTAACCACTATTTGTGTATTTGTAGATGGGACCTCTAAGGAAGCAATGGAAATTTAAGAAGGTCTTTAAGGTAGGGTTCAGATCTAATAGGGCTAGTGTCCTTTAAAAAAAAGATACCAGAGAGATCACTCTCTCTCCATGCATATACTCAAAGGCAAGGCTATGTGAAGAGACACAGGAAGAAAGCAGCCATATGCAAACCAGGAAGTGGTTCCTCACAAGAAGCCCACCATATCTGTACCTTGATCTCAAACTTTTTATTAATTTTACCAACATAGAATAATTACACCATTATATGGATTAAAAATTATTTTATTTTCTAACTTTGCAATAGGTAATGAGCATATCCTCAGTCAAATAAATGATTATTTTTAATTTGATGCTTAATATTTATAGCATAGTTAGTTACACATCAGATTATTTGTATACATACCTATTAATGAAAATTTAGTTTGTCAACAAAGTATTACTTTATCAGACAGTACTATAGGGAGTATTGTAGTACATTTATATTTATAAACTGCTTGGTATTATTTTGTGTTTGATATAATTCTCAAAGTAGGAATAATTAAATTTAATCTACACTTATATGTTTCCAAATATGTCATAAATCTAGTGGTAACACCCATCAAATGTGAATTATTGCTTATTTATTGGTCAAAACTGATTTTAAATATCTGCCAATATGTAATATCTCATAATATTTTTAACATGAATTCCTCCAAAATATTGAGGTTGCACCTTTTTTTTCATAAATATATGGCCATTAAAGCCAGGCAAAGAAAGAAAAATACAATATGATATCACCTAATACAGGAAACTAAAGAACAACACAAACAAAGGAACTAAATAGAACAAAGAGCAGAATAGCAGTCAATAGGGGGGAGGGGAGAGGGAGAGAAGGGGGATAAGTAAGGGAAGGGTTTAGTCAAAGAGCCTGTATAAAAGACTCATGGACATGGACAACGGGGATGGATATGATTGCGGGAGAGGGGGTGGGTTGGGTGGAGGAGAGAAATTAGGGGAAAAGGGGACAACTGTAATTGAAAAACCAAAATAAAAAAAAAATAAAAATCTATACTAGTTTCCCAAGGCCACCATCACAAATGACCACAAATGAAATAGTTTAAACAGTAGAAATGCATTCTCTCACATAGTTCTAATATCAGTGTGTTAGCAGGTTCACATTCTTTCTGAAGGCTCAAGGGGAGAATCCTTCTTTGCCACTTCCTAGCCTCAGTGGTAGCTTGGAAACCCAAATTACTTCAATCTCTGTCTCCATTGTTGCATGGCATCCTTCCTCTATCTCTTCCTGTATCCCAATTTCTCTCATTTTATGAGGACTCTATTCATTGGATTAGGAGCCATGTAATCCTGTACTATCTCATCTTAAATTGATTACATCTGCAAAGAGCCTGTTTCCCAATAAGGTCACGTGGCAATTAGGACTTGAACATAAATTCTGGAAGTACACAAGTCAACTGACAGTGGCTTATAGATAGTCTCTACTTATTGCTTATTAGTATGCTTTTCTTTTATTTATTTGTATGAGTTATTCATATATTACAAATTAATGTTTTATAATAGTAAAGTATAATTGATATTGACTAATACTTATTTTAATATAAACTATTATTATAAAAATATTTATCTATTTTCATATAGTTGAAGGAAATCAATATTCCTGTAAAAATTAACAAGGTTAAAAAGAACATACGTTTTAAGCCTCTGATATATATTCTCTCTTAAAATATGTTTAAATAATGGTATACAGTAGTCTCTCTCTGTATCGCAGTTCACTTATTGCAGCCTCACTGTATCGCGGGATTTTAAAAAATATTATATTAAATTATTTATCACAGATTTTTCGCTATATTGAGGAATTTTGCAGTACTGTATACGTATGTTGTTAAAGTTACATAGGTTTAAGAGTGTAGGATATGTTTAAGAACATAAGTAGTACTTATAAAAGTGTGGAAAAGGTTAATAAGGGAGTGGGAAAGATTAATAAGGGACTGGGAATGGTTTATAAGTATGTGGGAAACATTTATAAAGCCTTAAAATATATATAAATACTAAAATAAATATAAGGTTCCTTCTTTGCGGATTCTCACCTATTGAGGGGGGTGGGGTCTAAAATGTAATACCCGTGATAAGTGAGGGAATACTGCATCTAATAATTTCAAAAACTCAGTCATATAACCAAAAGACCCATGCTGTTTATGATATAAAATATTGCTAAATAATGGATATTATTTTGCTATTCTGAAACAGGATATTGAGCAATAATATCAAGCCTCATGCACATTTTTTACATGCCATGCCCTAATTTTCTAAGGAGAAACAATGGGTTCAGTTTGCATTAATAATCATGCACTTTCAGAAGCATTATATAAAAAGACATAAGGTTATATGTCACTCTGTCAAAATGAATAAAATCATGGTTAATATTAAATTATAAAAGAAAACTCTTGAATAGTGAGTATGTAGATTAGGATGCCTATAAAAGGTACACAGCATTCAAAATAATGCATACATTAAACTACTATGAAAGTTCAGTAATTGTTCATCAAAGGAGGTCAGACTATGATACTTGGAAACAGTACAACCGATTCTTTCTTTTTTAAGGGACATTTGAAAGTCAGAGTAATTAAATGACTGTGATGTCAAATCACACAAATTACAGGCCCAGACTAGAAAAACAGACATCCGATGTATAGCTTAATGTTTTTTTCCACAACGGAGTGCTCAGTGGAATTTTTATGCACAATCTGTCATTTACTGCTCCAATCATCACACTACAGCATACCTCTGACTTACAGTGAGCTCAGCTGCGAGGTGCTATAATTTCTCCAAGTCGACACTGATTTTACAAAACTTTAGAAGCACTTATTTGTATATAGTTCCAAATTTCACAAACGCCATTAAAATAAGGCAAATATTTGAATAAACTATCCAATCTGATTGCATCTGTGGTGTACCATAGCTTTAAAATTTTTTGATTTCTGATATTATATGACTTATTGCTCATGTTCCAAACTGTATTAATTGGGTTTTTAATCTATAGGAGGTGGTTACGCTAAGAACTTATGTTTTCAATGCATCTCCTATGCTATCTGCCTTTGAGACAAACATTATCTAGTGGAGAAATAGATGGGTAAAAAAATTAATAACAAAAAGACTGGTGATTTCTAAAATGTTCGAAGAGGATTAATGTTGGAGTGATCTATTTTTTTCTTTAAGGTTGGACACTGCACTGGGTGGGGATCAAGCAATGAATCAGAGAGACCTGTAAATTTGATGGACATTGTCTTAGTCTTACTTAAATCAGTTTCATTAGATAGGATCTTTAAAACAACAACAAAAACAGAACCTTGGCATAATTTTCTGAGACGGCATATTTTTTGTTTCCTTGCTTTTAGTGGTATAGTTAAAGCACAAATACTCATATTCATTAGAATTATCTTTTAATAACAGCATTTGCTCTTTTTGTTGTGCTTTATTTAATGCATTTTGTTTCAGTTGATTCAGACTGTCAGCGTCATGGACAAAGATGATCCTCCCCGAGGCCACAAATTCTTTTTTGAACCAGTGCCAGAGTTTCCCCTCAATCCAAACTTCACTATTGTAGATAATAAAGGTATAGCACTTTTTTTTTTTTAATATCAAACAATTACGAGACCTTAAGACGCACACTTAAAAACGATGTGAGTTATTTCCCCTCCACCTGTTCTTTTCAGATAACACAGCAGGGATCATGACTCGAAAGGATGGATACAGCCGCCACAAAATGAGCACGTATCTCCTACCAATTCTGATCTTCGACAACGATTACCCGATTCAAAGCAGCACTGGCACGCTCACCATCCGGGTGTGCGCGTGCGATAACCGAGGGAACCTGCTGTCCTGCAGCGCACAGGCCTTGGTCCTCTCGGCCGGCCTGAGCACGGGCGCTCTGGTGGCCATCCTTCTCTGTGTCGTCATACTACTCGGTAAAGGTACCCCTGCGGCCCCGCCAAACGCTATTGAACTTGCAAAATTCTCTCTCTCGTTGCCCAGTGATCATGCACTGGAAAGCACTCTTCTCTGTAGCCAAAGATTCAATGTTTTAACTTAAAAAAAAAAAATATATCCTTTTAAACTGGAGAATAACTGGGTTTTTGTCTGCTGAGATAGGTCTAGCTTGCTAGAGATCAAAAAACAAATAAAATCTTATACTGTGTAGAGCTAACCATGACCATTATGTTCTAATGACGTTTTTAAAAAATATATTTTATTTTTTTTTTTAGAGAGAGGAGAAGGGAGGGAGGGAGAAAGAGAAAGAGAGAAACATAAATATGTGATTGCCTCTTGAGTGCCCCTAACCGGGGACCCAGCCCACAACCCAGGCACGTGCCCTGACTGGGAATAGAACCTGTGACTCTCTGGCTCACAGGCCCGTGCTCAATCCACTGAGCCACACCAGCCAGGGCTGTTCTAATTACTTTTAATGTAATAGTTGATTTAATTTTTATATCTGCTCTATAGGGCAGGTATTTTTATTCTTCTGCAGAGAGACTAAATAACTTCCACAGTCACTGATCTAGTCAAGAAACAAGTATAAAGGACCCATGGACATGGGCGACAGAGTTGGGATTGACTCTGAGAGTAGGGGTTGGGTGAGGCGGGGGAGAGCAACGGGGGGGGGGGGAACTGGGACAACTCTAGTTGGACAACAAACAATTTTTTAAAAGAAAAAAATAAAGTATTTTAACTACCTATAAAACTCAGGTTATTTGATTTCAGAATTCCCCTTTCTAACCGTTATTCTCAAAACCAAAGCCTATATTCATGAATACAAACCAATTAGTAAGTTATGTACATCAGACATCTAAATGACAAATGTATTTACATTGTCACAAGATAACTTTTTCACAAAAGTTGTTATATGTAGGTGCAGTGCACCAAATTAAAAGCTTATGTTCATTTTTTGAACAACAATAAAATAGAATATCACAATGGCATTGTGAAATATCTAATCCTGCAATGTTTTCTAAATAAAGTCATACTTCCAATAGCAAATGTTTTATTTGAACATGCCCTAACAGGACAACAATTTAATTCAATTAAACAGTTGTTCCACTCTAAAACATTCCTCCAAAATTGTTTCCAACAAATATTCATCCAAAATGCTTATGCTTGGGGCAGGAGAGCTAGCCAAATTTATGTTCCAGTGCCCATATGTGCTGGCTCCTTTTCATTGCAAATCCTTTCAAGCTATCTGGATGAAATCCCTTTGGCTAGATATCCTTGAAGGACTTCAGTGGGGGATTGATGAAAGTGAGCGGAAACTGTTATTTTTCAGTTAAAATGATCCAACTATTTAGAGAAACACTTTCTCAGGGTGTCAGAACATGCACACCACTATCATCACCATCAGCAATCACATCTCTACCTGCTATTAGAAAGTTGAGCTCTTCCATAATATATTTTTGTATCCCCCATGAAGATTCAATTGTGGCCTACCTTTTTAGCTAAGTTCCACTTTTATGCTTTACATACTGTCTTATTTGCTCAGATAATTCTACTTTCCTAATTAAGAACATAAAATCAGGTATATTTCAAATTTGACTCTTTATTTAGATGTTAATATAATATGCACACATACATAAAGACACACATGCATACATGGAGGATCAGAACCACCCCTCCCAACTATGCTTAGATATTATAGCATTCTCAAATCAAACTGTATACTATTTTCCTCTGCAGAAATCCTAGAAGGTTTCTGTTATTCTAAAAAGTCTGCCACTTATTTTCCTGAGCAGTATAGAAGACACAAACTTATTGTTTCCCTTCCCACCTTATTGCCTAAATGTGGAGTGATTTACTATTATTTGAGTTAAAATTCGTTAGAACCAGATAATAGAAACTCAGGCTTCATTATCACACTTTCCATGCTGTCTTGCTGCTCTTTTGAGGCTGTGTATGGATGGCTGGACAGTTATTGCCTTTTTACAGTTAAGAGAGTTTGCTCTTTGCAAAACAGTGATATAACTGTGGGAGAAGGGGTGGGCTGGGTGAGGTGGAGCAATGGGGGAAAATAGGACAATTGTAATTGAAAAACAATAATAAAATATATATATATATATATAGCAAAAAAAAAACAGTGATATAGCATGTGCAATAATATTTTAGACATACTCTGTCACAATCGAAAGAAATGTAGTTCTTAGTTTATAACTGTGTTTCAAGGCAAAGTAGAGGATTAAAACCTAGGGCAGCACTTTTTTACATTTTTGGTTCCTTGGACACCTTCAGAAGTCAGATAAAGCTTATGGGCCTATTGAGAATAATAATTTAAATGTTTAAAAATGTGGTATATAAGATGAGACAAAATACATCTGTCTATTGAACAAAACACAAAACAGAAAAATGGGCTTGATGACTGTCATATTGCCTTGTTCTAGTACAAGTCTAATAATCATTTGAGATACATTGTAATTATAATGCAATGTAAAATAAGTGATTTCTATTGGTTTAATAGTTGCACATACTGTCAACATCATGACAGTTGATACTGAAATTCATAATGGAAAGAAATGCTAAATTCCAGTTATGGGTTAGTGAAAATAATGATATACATTTTTCTATTTCTTATCTTAGCCTCTGTACATCTATTCTCATATCCCAGATTAATAACATCAGACTAGGGAAAGGGAGCAAATAATTTTGACCTGACAGAGAGGAAAAACAGTGAGAATAGATCCTAAGGACCATTTGTGAGAGTTAATAAATATTATATTAGCTAGTAAACCTTTAAAATAATCAATATATTAGTGCTTTCTTATTTATAAAAAGTAGAGCATTTATAAATTAATGCATTCAATGTTAAATTTACAAAGGACCCTCTTTTTCTACTGCATGGTTCACTAGATTGTTGCATTTTAAATTTATGTTTGACTTAGTTGTTTCTTTTTTTTAGTACAGTTATATCTCATTTTTACTGAAATTCAAAAAAAAATTTTATTCAAGGTGATTCTGTATATAGCTGTATCACTGAAAGCCCATTGTATGGAGATTAAGTAAATATTCTTTGAATTATTTTTTTTTTCAAAAATTCTTTCTACCAATTAGTAAGGGCTGAGGAACGTTTGCTGGCCAATATGACAACAGCTTTGGACGGGCTTTTAGTGGAGCTATATAGACCTCAAGGGCCAATGTAAGCTGTAATCTCAGTATAAATGACTTTGCTTTGTTTAATCTTGAAACAAAAATGGAGCAAAGAAATAATAGATTTTTGAGCCAACATTTTCTTGTTTTTCAGTGAAAGATGAATAGTATTGAAAAACATTTTACTGCACCAAAGTAAGGGAAATCTGATTGTTATTTCTTTCAGTCAATGTGTAAATGTGTTTTTGGGAAATTTTCTTTAGATAATTCTTAAATTTTCTGATGTGTAAAAACATGGATATAGTGTATTTTAAATGGGATTGCTATATTTTGGAAACAGTGTTTTTTTAATTTTTTAAATGTATTTTAATGGCTAAAGGTAAGTATTTTGCATATATTCACTGTCAAGTATATGTATATGTTACATTCCATCAATAAAATGAAAAATAAAGTATATCATAATATGGGTATATATAGGGAATTATATAAGTAAGAATATAGGTAAATAAAAACAAAACAGAAAATACAGAGAGTACATTTAATATTTTAGCCAAAAGACTTGAATACAAATGTGGAAGTCAAGGACATCCTCAGTAACAAGATATGATCTGAGCTATCTCGTAACATGACCATATGCTTAAGATGAGTTTGGGTGTGTATTTTATATTGTGAATATAAAGTACAATATTGAGTTACATTTCAGATCTTAAGCAGGCTTCAAAACCAAGTCAATAAAGACATTTAAGTAAGCAGATATGAGCTATGAAAAGGGCTGAGATTAGTAGCACATACATATTTATGTACCTATATGTTATATATTTGTCATATATGTTATGTCATATATCTGCATATACTTGTACATTATACACATGCATTACATATACATACTGTATAGAGTGTACGTGTATGCATATATGCACATACATGAGTAATTTTTACATATATTCCCTTGAGTCATTAAGAAAATATTAAATTGATGCTCAATTTCCCTTAGCATAAGAATCACTGTAGTTTTAAAATTTTAGTATTTTTAAACAAACATGCATATGGGAGAAATGAGGTGTCAAGTATTTACAGTTGATTAAACACATTAGCTGTAATTGAATAAAGCTTTTTCAATGCCAGTAAATAAATGAAACTGTAATATCCACTTATTTAGCAATTCAGTGTATCGGCCATTGGCCCAAAGCGCCCTGCATTTGTATAGGATAGTCACTCTTTTAATCCAATTTTAGCACTTCTTACACCACACACACTTCATTCACAGAAGTGTGCTATATGTATGCAATTTATGTATGTAATTTATGTCTCAATCACGGAATCTCACTATATTTTCCCTTCCTTCCTCCTTCATTCTTCACTTTCTCTCTCTTTTCTCTCTTCTCTCTCTCTCCTTCCCTCTCTCTATTTCTCTTTCTCTCTCTCCCCTTAAATAGTTTTAGTTGTGCTGTTTGCTGCATTGAAGAGGCAAAGAAAAAAGGAACCTCTGATAATATCCAAAGACGATGTCCGGGACAACATCGTGACCTACAATGATGAGGGTGGTGGGGAAGAAGACACTCAAGCTTTTGACATTGGCACATTAAGGAATCCTGAAGCAAGAGAAGACAGTAAACTTAGAAGGGATGTAATGCCGGACACTATTTTTCAGATAAGGAGGACTGTGCCTCTGTGGGAAAATATTGATGTCCAAGATTTTATCCATCGAAGATTAAAAGAAAATGACTCAGACCCAAATGCACCTCCTTATGATTCACTGGCTACATATGCCTATGAAGGGAATGATTCCATAGCAGATTCACTCAGTTCTTTAGAATCTCTCACAGCAGATTGTAATCAAGATTATGATTACCTCAGTGACTGGGGTCCTCGGTTTAAAAAACTGGCCGATATGTATGGGGGTGATGATAGTGACCGAGATTAAGAGAATTGTATGACTTGATTGATGTTAGTGGAAGTGCTCTGTTGTTAGATTGAGTGGCCTGTATTCTCCTCCTTGCAGGAAATTTTTAAAATGTCAAAATTGCAAACAATACTTAGGTGTTGTCTTAGTAAGGGTTTGCTTAATCAGTAAGTTTCTGTGAATGGATACAAATGAGATAGATGTTTTAAAAGGTAATAATAACCAGTTCACCCTCTTTGCCTAACAATCTCTGAAGGAAAGTATATCACATCAATAATCAATAAAAAATCCATAAAGGCTTTTTGTGCCTTTTCTTAGATATAAGAACTTTATAAATGTTTTCTGAACTGACTTACAGTCACCTTTACTATTAAATGAAACATTGTGCAACTGCTTTGTAAATTAAAATGGAAAAAAAAAACTCTAAAGAAATAGGAATGAATATTACTGCCATATTTATTTAGTTGAAGAATGTCTTTGTGTTAATTTATTCATATTTTTATAAATGTATATTTATATTTTTGTATTTTTATGAAATAAACTAGTATTTATAAAAATAAATTTCATTTTATTTAATTCCTAGAAGCAGTCCTGATGTCACTTGTAACAGAAGTGTTTTTACATCTTTAAAGGTAAAACATGATTTACTCAGGGAAAATTTTTCTATGTTATGCATGTGATTTGGAACTAGAACCTGCTGGAACTGTAAAAGAACTTTAGTACAAATTGTGATTTTTCTGCTTTAAAACTTAATATAGACAAGTGTTTATTGAGCTGCTGGTGTCTGCCCATCAATAGGATATAAGTCACATTTGAAATAGAAAATATTACAAATACACTTGTGAGTGATTAACTTTGGCTTTTTGTACAATTCTTTACTATGAGGTCAATGGGTGAATTATATATTATGAGTACTTAGGAGAACAATATAAAACAAATATAAACAAAATAAATTATACTAAAATTTATAACAAGGCACATGCATTCAACACCTTATTAATTACAGCTTAAACTGTTAAATACAAGTACCATTGTTAAATTCTGACTGAACATAATTAAGTCACTATTTGAAAAGATCTTTAGATCTTTTCAAAATTACAAAACAGTTTGAATAATATTTCTTGTTTTTTTTTAAAAGGCTCACACTGAACTAAAATAGCATTTGATAATCTTCGCTTGTAAAAGAATATGGTAATGAAACTTAACTAGATTTCATGCCATCAAGTCCACATTATCAGAATTAAACAACAACCCAACATAAAGAAAGAATAAAATAATAGCCTTCTCTTCTGAAGTTTTAGTTATCTTCATAATCTCCTAGCCTCTAGTCTGCTCTTAGCTCACTTTTGTTTTTTAACACTTGGATGATAGTGTATGGGTGAAAGCAAGCTAAATAACCCTAAATATTTTCTTACTTAAATATTGAATTGCTTCCCAAATTTATGTAGTAATATGTAGCTATTTCTAAGAATAAATATTAGTTATTATAGTTTATATGAAATAGACACCAGCTCTTCAAATGTATATGGTCAAAAAGCAAGGCACAGAGTCTTATCTCACTTCTATCTTTGTTGTTGTTAGAATAATGTTATAAACGGGGACAAAAACCAAAAACAAAAAACACCTATTACTGCCAGCATTTAGAAGTCAAAATATTTTACCTATAAATCTAACCCTCTGGATATTCTTGAAGAATCTACTAGTGAGATTAAGCCATTCTCCCCTTATATTAATGTGTCAATCAGTTAATTTCATAAATTGCCAGTTTATGTGTGGCATTTTTCTTCTAGATACTTTTATTTTACTATTTATAAACAATTACATAATTTTCATAGCAATTATTTTTCAATGATATAAATAACATTCACAAATATGTGGCTCTTTTACTATAATTAATTTCAATGTTATCAAAGTTATATATGCTATGGTTTATGGTTTCCCTGCTATTCTTTGTTTTTTTATGTGTCTTTATTATTAATTAAGCTCCAAACTCTTCGTCAATCATCTAAATTTTCTCCCTTGAGATTCTCAAGCATAAAAAGTAGAGAGCCAGTTTTACCCCCTTGAAGAAATTTTTTCTTCAGTCACTGAACCATTCCAGTAGGATGAACTAACTGCCCTCTCTTTCAGCTGCATCCTGATACTTCCTCCCTCAATCAACCTGAAAGTTTTCTTGATCTCTCTTCTAGAGTTGAAGTCCTGAGATCCATAGCTCATGTCAAGCAATTTTGGTTTGCTTCCCTTGTTCTTCCTCTTTATATCTGAGCTAATATGGTTTACATATGGTCCAAATGATGTTATTGCTTATTTGTTTATAATATGATAGTTCCACTAGGCTTAAACAAAAATTATTTCTTGGTAATCAATTTGTTTCTTTCTATTTTTGCTCTAGATGTATTTGCTGCTCTGAAGTTTTATTAGTATTCTGAAGTGTTTTAACTTCTCAGTCACCAGAAATTTCTTTTATGGACACTGGTTTCATCAATTTATATGGCCGGCCTGCTCCTCATAGGCATTAGGCATTGAGTTTCTAAGTCTTATTATACTCGTATGATATTGAACAGAAATCTAGACATTTATGAATGTTATTATTAATAAATCTATTTCTTTGATTTTTAAGTATACATTTATTGTATATTTGTTACTGATTCTAATAATAATCATATAGAGAGAGAGATTATAAGGAAATATATTTTAAGTGATTGTATTCTTGAGATGAATATACATATTCAGATAATTTCTTAACTGTTTTCATTATGTTCATTTAATATTATTTTTCAATGTATGCTACCCTACAAAGGTATTTCATTTAATACCTTTAATATACTTGGAAATTCAGTATTCTCACATTCATTTAATAGTTAAGTACAACATCATGTGGAATAGTATGTATATGACAGCAATTAAAAATGAATCAAATATACAATGCCTATATATGAATTTGAACTAAAAGTTATAATTATCAAAGTATGTACCATTTATAACCACTCTCTAATAGTAACTTTTATTTATTTATTTTTTTAAATTTTATTTATTTATTTTTAGAGAGAGGGAAAGGGGGGGAGAATGAGAGGGAGAGAAACGTCAATATGTGGTTGCCTCTCGCCCGCCCCCGAATGGGGACCTGGCCTGCCAGGCATGTGCCCTGACTGGGACTCAAACCAGCAACCCTTTAGTTTGCAGGCCAGCATTCAATTCACTGAGCCACACCAGTCAGAGTACATCTTCAATTTTTATATGGTGCTTTGAAACCTTGGAAAAACCACTTTTAAATTAATCTGTGGAGCAAGCAAATGGAGATATGGGCTATCAGCAATTAGTCAAATTCCAAACAGAGTATTGAAAATCACTTTTGTCATTAACCACATTCATTCTAAAGAGATCAATCTGGAACTTGGAAACATCTTAGTAATATGAGAGAATAGAGAAATGGGCAATGGTGACGCAAAGGCCATTACTTATTTCTCTGGTCAATGAGTAAAATGTATGGCTTTTTTGGTCATTTTTATTCAATTAAATCAAATTGCAGTGTGGGAGCCAGAGGGACATTTTGATGGCCCTCTCCTCTGTCTGACACAAATACTTTCCCAAGTGTTATGTTAAATTTGTCAAAAGGAAAATATTTTCTTAAGTGCTGAGATGAGACAGCTTTTCAGTGATTGGAAACTTCAGCAATCGCCAAGGGTAAAATAAGTAAAACATTGCACTAAACAGTTCTTATATCAATTCTCAGTCATAGATTGCATCTATTTAATAATTCATAGTTTTAAAATGTAGAGGGTTGTTCATATATGTTATCTGAATGTTTGTTCACTCAGATTTTAATTTATATAGAAAAAAATCATACCCTGAATTACAACTTAATCAACGGAAAATAACTATTTTTGAAGCTTACAGTATTCTAAATATTCCCCTTGTTTTCTTGTTTAATGGTAGCTTCTTACTTTGATGGCAGCATACTAATAAACTGCCTAATTTATTTGAAAATGTAGCTAATAATTTCACCCTTGTTTCAGGTTCAGAACTGTTGAAGTATTTGCTAAATGATATAAAACATCAAAAAATAATTATGTAATATGATCTACTTCTTATTTGGATATTATTTATTGAATTATAGTAACCTTATGATCTGATGGAAACTTCAATCTAGTGCCACTAAATAAGTCAACAGACACGATCTGAATAGGAGAGTTTGTTATACTGATCTAAGCATTAGGTAATGAAATAGTGAGGAAGTTATTTTCATTTCATGGTCTGTAAAATTAATTCCTTAACCTTCCAGCTATAATGAAAGATCATATTATGCATTTTTCATTATTAATCTACTCTCATACTTATTATCATGAAATTATATTAAATATTCTCAACCTTTCTCATTAAAACTTTAATGCAATAACCATCAGTTTTGTTCCCTGAATAACAAATAATTTGGAAGTAACATTAAAAGATATTTAAATGCAAATCTATGTTAAATAAAAGAGCAATCTGAATTCCTGAATTATTTTATTCAAAAATCTACTGTAATGCAGTTGAAACTAATAAAATTAAACTCTTCGCTTTTAGTTCATATATGAATTATTGTTCATTTATGATTTGCTATTTTCAGCAGCTTAACAAAAATATGTTCTATTTATTCTCAATACTATATTCATCTTCCTTTTATAAATAAATACCCATGCCACCTGACAATATGTCTATAAATAAAATAATATTTCAAAAGAAAAATAAATGCAGAGTTAAGTTTAAGCATTTATTTTTGATAAATCACTGCATATGTGGCATTACACTTTTAAGAATTTGAATTAAGGACATACACTTCAGATTAAGAGGAAATTCTGCTCATTTTTTAGGGAACAACTGTTTCAAATTTCTATGAAATGTCGAGGAAGAAAAGCAGTAAATGTAAGTGATCGAAAAGAAAAGCCCTAAGCTAAAAAAAAAAGAAAAAAGAAAAAAAAAGAAGTTACAAATCTCAAAGGGCAGTTGTAATTTCAATATGTTTTAAAAAGTAGGATTCTGTTCTGAGAAAAAAAGGAGAAAGTTCATCTTTATTCTTCTTCAATTTATGAGGAAAGGAGTATTACCTAATTAAAATTTAATTTAAAATTAAATTCAAAAGAGAATAAAATCAACCCTACAAATGAGTTAAGTCCTAATCCACTGAGAACAAAATGACAATGAATTCAGAAGTAATGGGCTCATATGAAAGTTCTCATGTTTGCTTATAATATTCATCATCTTTTTAGACAAATGGACTTTATGAATACAGAGCCTTGCAATGCATATTGATAGGAGGAAAAATAAAAACTGGCCAGGGAGACAGTAAACAAAAAGAAAAGGCTTATCTTACTTCAATAGGTATATATATTTTTTACATTTCGACTTTTGGAGTTGTTGTGTGTCCATTTTAATTAGTTTATTCAGTAATATAAAGGGTGGAGCAAAAGTAAGTATTCAGTTATTTATAAAATGATACAAAAATTAATAAGATGGAAATAATCTGTGTTTTTTGTATTTGGCACTGTAAACCTACTTTTGTCCCACCCTGTACATAGTCAAAGGAGAAATCTTCAACTTGGAAACTGTTTGTAATGAAAAGAAACATGCATATGCGTATAATGTGACTCTGTCAAATACATGGCAGACAAAATGAATTCTGAAATCAGAATCTTAGTGAAACTTCTTACATAGTTATTTCCTTGGAGCAAGTGTAAGATATCCAGTGGGAAAGGAATAAAGTCTAGCAAACAAACAAATATATATATTTGCATTTATCTTATTATGATTAGCATCTAATAGGTTTCAGAGGAAAGAAACATATTTATAAATATAAGCAATATAAAAATTACTGTCATGTGGCTAAAATAATTTTCCTTACTAAATATAGGCTTTCATATAGACTTGTATTTAATAGCTTAGTCACATACAAATATTTTAGAATGACCCAGATGTTCTGTGAGAAATTAATTGAGCAAACATGACAATAAAGTTCCTTCCTAGTTTAACATCTATATAATAACCTTGAATGATGGTCATCTTTTGCATTAATAACACAATTTGAAATATAAAACTTTTGATAGCATACCTAAAGGAACTAAAAAACTCAAGACAATAAATACAAAGACAACAGAGAAATTATTACATTCAAGTTCTAAAAGTATCTATTAAAGTAGTTCTGGCTAGGATGGAGGTGTGGACAGACATGCTACAACTCCCTCCACAACTAAGAAGGAACACAATTACCTCAAAAATAGAGGCAACCAGAAATTCCAGAAAATCAAGCTGTATGGAAGTCCAACAAATAAAGATATAAAGAAGAAATACTCATCCAGACAGATAGGAGGGGCGGAGCCAGGGTGGAGAGGATGTGGTGTGGTGGTGGCAGCAGAAGTGGCAGCAATAGGCCAGCAGAAGTGCAGTCACACATTTTAAAATGTCAGGAGGGACACCTGGGAAGTGTTCCCAGCTCCTCACCAGACCTTGCAGCTCACAGTCCCAGCACTAGGGAAAAGCAAGCCTCATTGCTTCTTACTGTGCAAACCAGTGGGGGTTGCAATAGAGGAAGAAACTGCCAGTCTCTCAGCCAAGTCCACTCATTTAAAGGGCCCCCATGGTCCTAGAACATCCGCAGACTGACCCACTCTGGGAACAACAGCCAGGGCAACAGCTAGAGAGACATTAGTCCCATATGGAAGTGGGAGGAGCGCCTGGAAAAGGGGCGAGTGCTGAGCAAGCAGCATTGTTCCCTCTCAGACCCCTCCCCAACACACAGCACCAGAGGGTGGTGAAATGGGTCACCCTGTACTGATGAATACCTAAGGCTCTGCCCCTTACAATGTAACAGGAGTGACAGCCAACCTAACAAATGAGGAGATAGCCAAAATATTGGTGAAAAAGATGTTCACAGGCTTGACCGATATGCTTGAGTATGACAAACGCATAAGAGAAGAAGTGAAGGCTATGCTAAGTGAAAAACCAGTGGTGAAAGGAAAGAAACTAGGGTTTAAATCAATGATTTGGAACATAAGGAAAAAAAAAAAAAAAACAGTCAACTAGTACAATATGAGGAAATAAGAATTGAAAAAAAATGAGGAGAGGCTTAGGAAAATCTTGGACAACTTTAAATGTGCCAATATCCAAATTATAGCGGTGCCAGAAGGAGAAGAGAAAGAGCAAGTAATTGAAAGTTTATGTGAAAAAAATAATGAAGGAAAACTTCTCAAATTTGGTGAAGGAACTAGACACCCAAGTCCAGGAAGCACAGAGAGAGAGAGAAAAAAGCTATACCCAAAGACGACCACATCATCATTGAAAAGCCAAAGGTGAAAGATAAAGAGAGAATCTTAAAAGCAACATGAGAAAAGCAGAGAGTTAGTTACAAAGGGGTGCCTGTGAGACTGTCAGCTGATTTCTCAAAAGAAACTTTGCAGGCAAGAAGGGACTGGCAAGAAGTATTCAGTGTGATGAAAAGCAGGTACCTACAACCAAGATTACTCTATCCAGCAAAGTTATCATTTAGAATTGAAAGGCTGATAACGCGCTTTCCAGACAAGGTAAAGCTAAAAGAGTTCATCATCACCAAGCCATTACTATATGAAATGTTAAAGGGACTTATTTAAGAAAAAAGAAGATCAAAACTATGAACATAAAAATGACAATAAACTCACAACTATCAACAACTAAATCTAAAAAATAGAAACAAAATCCAACTAAGCAAACCAGAATAGGAACAGAGTCATGGGTATGGGACTAACTTGGAGGGTTATCAGCTGGGAAAGGTAAGGGGGATAAATGGGGAAATGGTGCAAGGATTAAGAAGCATAATTGGTTGGAACAAAATAGACAGGGGGAAGTTAAGAATAATATAGGAAAGAGTGAAGCCAAGGAACTTATATGCATGACACATGGACATGAACTAAGGGGGGTAGGATTGCTGGAGGGAATGGGGGTGGTGGGTGGAGGGGAGCAAAGGGAAAAAAATTGGGACTTCTGTAATAACATAATCAATAAAATACATTTTAAAAAATTATTCCATTGCTTTTAGACACTGAGTCACTTTCTATGTAGTACCAATTACTTTAGAAACTATTTCCTGAAAATGCCAGGGCAGAGTCGCCCCATCTCAGTCGTCCTCTGGATACAAAAGAACCTCCAGAATTTTCCCATCATTAAAAATGAGGACACGTGTTAGACTTTCTACTTTGATGACAAAAATAGAGTGAGGCACCTATTCAGGAGTTTAGTACGCCTCTGGTTAATGAGAAAAAAAGAAGTGGAATGTATTTTTTTAGATATCCTTGATCTGTTTGTGTGAAGTGTGTTTGATTCTCTTGGAGAAACTTCACCATACTTTGGAAAGTAGGGCTAAAGTAGGGCTATGATAGACTGAAAAAAAATTGGACATAGACTCTCTGCAATTCCTCATCAATAATAGATGAAGAGTAGTTGCTTGGTGATTGGAGAACATAGACATTTCAAGGGTCTCTTAGTACACCTCGAAGGAGTATTTAATGACACATTTTTGTTTTTGTCTTTTATTTAATTTGTCAATAAAGAAAGATGCCTTGTTCACTGTGTTTAGAATATTTAATTGAAGAAAAGGATTGTATACAAAGGAGCAGACAATGTTGAGAGAACCAACAAGGGTGAGTGAATGACCCAGTGAAAAATGACACTGAGAAGCCTTTTTATCCACATACCTAGAAGTAAAGAGATTAACAATGTGACAGGAATAAAGTTTGAAATAGTGTTCTAGTCAGTGTCCGTGGGTAGAGAAATCTGTTTACTACTACACCGTGGCAAAAGGAGGGGAACGCCAATATTTTGACTTCTGTCTCCTCTTGCCACTTTATTTACTTCGGCTGATATCTGTTGGCTAAACCCTGTTAAAAACTAAAAACAAGAAAGACCTGTGATACAGTGTATAGATTTTAGCATTCTGTAGCATAGAGCAGAACGACACAGAGAAGGTCAGAGAAGCTTGGGAAACTGATCTGGTGAGGCAACAAAAAAGAACCATCAGGGCTGTCTACTCTTAGACTTTAGTATAAGTTTCCTTCAACATCCATAACATTCTGCACATGTAAAGTTAATACTTTCTGAGTGAATTTATGTGTCTGGTCTCTTGCTTTATTTCTATGGATGCATATAGTCCTCTTGAAAACACTATGAGATTAGTATTATTATACCTATTCCACAGTTGAGGAAACCAGAGTATTTAGAGTTATTTTTCCAAGGTCACACAGCTAAAAGGAAGAAAATTGGGGATTCAAAAAATGCACTCGATCTAAAATATATAATTTTGCTCAGTTCCCTGCATTACTTTCAAAAAATTCTATAGTATTGCTACTGGTGAAATAATTTATGCTGGCAGCCCTTAAAATCCAAAGCTAAGAAACATCACTGAAATTAACAAGAAGAAACTAAAGCAGATTTTCAAAGGAACCTGAGTACACAGAGCAGCAAACACTATCTCCCTAGCATTTTCCACACACATTGAGCACTCATACAGGAGCCATTGTTATGCATATGCTCAATCAGATTGGAAGAGACAGTCACTCTCATTCTGCGTATTGGGGATTGTATGCAAATTCTCCCATAAAACCTGGAAGCAAAGTCTAACATAGTGCTTTGTTAAAAAAAAAGAAAGAAAGAAAAAAAAAAAAAAAAAAGAGGGAGAGAGAGAGAGAGAGAGAGAGAGAGAGAGAAAGATATTTTAAAAAACTATTTAGTACATACCTTGTAGGTCAACAGATTGCCCAGTTGATTTAAAGATGTCCTGAGAATCTCCTAAGGGGACCCTAAACAAGCTAAATGATTGTCTATGTCAACTATTTCCAGAAGACTCAACTCCAGTAACCATTTTCATATCTCAAGGCAGACAGTCTCTTCTATTTACCTGAATATTACCTTACTGGACCATGATTTGCTTCAGAGGCTTTAAAAATCATCATATTAGTTATAATACAAAGAATAATCTGAATAGGAAATAATTTTAAATTATTTTTGAAAATAATATTATTAAAATCATCAATGTATATAAATTCTATAATTTCAATTTTTGTAAGAAATTTCAATATATAATTTATTCTCAATTCTATATACCTGTGATGGAATTACAATGTTCTAGATTAGTGGTAATAACATTCTGACTAATCAAAAATATGTAAGAAAAAGTTAACTTACAAGGGTAACATAAATAAGTCCATTATTATAAAACATTCTGAAGGTTAAACTATGATTACACAATTGTTTCATACTCCAAAAATATACATACTATATAAAAACAAAAAGATTGTTAGACCTTAACATTATGCAATAACTTCTTGATGTTAATAAACCTATACAAAAAGTAAAAATATTGAATTGCTAAATGCTGACTTTAATAAGTTCTCAGGAAATGTGGTTTCTTTGATAATTTTTTGGGTTTTTGTACTTTATTCATTTAAGCACTGCTTCAATAGAAACTGAGAGAGAAGGATGGCATGTGTCTAAAATAAATGGTTCCTATTTTCTTGTAATAGACTATCTTTTTAAATACAGTGACTGACAGTAAAATAAGAGACATTCATAAAGTTCAAAAATCCACATAACTAATATTTTGGGTAAGATGTATACATTTTCCTTTGTTTTTCAAAACTTAGTAAATTAGATACATTTAATATAAATTTTAAATGTACTAGCTGTATGTATCACTTTTATTCATCTTCACTATGTCCCATACTAGAATGGATGCTCCAGGAGAAGAACACAAACCAAATCCCATTTATTCACTTATCCTTAGTGCAAAGTACATGACAATATTTAAGAACTAATCAACATATTTTGGATGCATATTGCTTGTCTTCAAAGTGTAAAGCAGACTAGATAAATCTTACCTTGTAGAAGTTGGAGAGGTGTTCAAAAATAATTCTGTAGAGATAAAATTAAATAAAAGATAAGAATCTTTCCAAAGAGATTGTCTCCACTAATAAGACTTAATGAATAATAATAGTAAGGTCAAAGGTTACCTGTGCTTCCTCAGTGAGAGGACTGACAAAAATACAGTGAGTACAAAACTTTGTGAAGACCTTTCTCGACAACTATATTTATAGGATTAATCACCAAAATATGAAAGAAGTATTACTAATCTGGGACATGATGGCAAAAAATAATTTACTTAAATGAAGATATTTGGAAAAGACCATGTTTCTGAGAGGATCCTTAGTGGCAACCCTGTTAAAACTCTGTTTTAAGGAAGAAGGACATGAGTAATTGATCACAGAGAAAATGCTTACTAGCTTTTATATCTAAAGAGAACTATTTCTTAAATCACTAGGATGAATCACCAGTTGGCATTCATTGCAGTCATATACCAGTGAGAGCAGATGGAATATAAAATGGGATAAAACATGACTACTGAGAAAACAAGCATTTTAAAAGTTAATGAAAGAAAAGGCAGGGAGGGTATAAAGGAGGTCTAGTGAATGTTAATGAAGCTGTAGCATAAAGGGAACCTCTATACTTTTTTATTAAATCAATTTTTATTGTTATTTTATTACAGTTGTCCCAGATTTTCCTCCTTTGCCCTCCTCTGCTCATCCCACCCCCACTCCTGCAGCAATTCCCACATCTGTTGCCCATGTGCATGGGTCATTGATACATGTTCTTGGTCTAGTCTCTTCCCCTTCTTTCCACCACTATCCCCCTTTTCACTCCCTTCTGGTCACTTCAGCCTATTCATGTTTCAACACCTGCAGTTTTATTTTGTTTGTTAGTTTATTTCGTTCATTAGATTCCTCTCATAAGTGAGATCATACGGTATCTGTCTTTCACTGATTGGCTTATTTCACTTAACATAATATTCTCCGATTCCATCCATGCTGTTGAAAAAGGTAGGAGTTCCTTCCTTCTTTCTTTCTTCTGCATAGTATTCCATTGCATAAATGTGCCACAGCTTTTTGATCCACTCACTTACTGATGGGCACTTAGGCTGTTTTCAGCACTTCGCTATTATAAATACAACTGCTATGAGCATAGGGGTTCATAAGGTTCTTTTGAATTGTTGATTTAGGAGGACATACAGAGGGTCCATAAATATACGAAAAGATGCTCAACATCACTAGCCATCAGAGAGATGCAATAACCATGATGAGATATCACCTCACACCTGTCAGAATCGTCATAATTAATAAATCAACAAACAACAAGTGCTGGCGAGGATGTGGAGAAAAGGGAACCCTACTGCACTGTTGGTGGGAATGCAGACTGGTGCAACCACTATGGAAAACAATATGACATTTCCTTAAAAAGCTAAAAGTGGAACTGCCTTTTGACCCAGCAATTCTGCTGCTGGGACTATACCTTAGGAATCCTGAATCACCAATTCAAAAGAACTTATGTACCCCAAAGTTCATAGAGAACCTCTATACTTTTAATAATTATTTGAATGGTAAGTAATAACACTAGAAAAATAATATTAGTAATATATATGTATAATTTTTCTATGCAATATCTTAAGCACTTTAGGCATATGTTACCTGATACTACAATAAAATTTGATAGATGTGCTTTTGTTTTTTAAAGAGATCTATTTTTATTTATTTATTTTAACAATTTCATTCGTTTATTTATTTATTTTTAGAGAGAAGGGAAAGGAGAAGGAGAGGGAGAGAAATATCACTGTGTGGTTGCCTCTCACACGGCCCCAACTGGGGATCTGATGAGCAACCTAGTAATGTGCCCTGGCTGGGAATCGAACCAGCAACACTTGGTTTGCAGGTCGACGCTCAATCCACTGAGCCACAGCAGCCAGGTCTTGATAGGTGTGCTTTTATTAATTCTATTTTATTGTTAAGATAAATGAGGCTCAGAGATTAAATAAACCTTAGAGTGTGAAAGATTGGCATGTAAATTAGGAAAATTCATCCCAATTGAATAATGATGTAAGAGTATTTTAGTGGAATGCCTTGAATTTGATTAACTCATCAAAACGTTCAGTGCTTACTGTCTACCAGGCACTTGAGCATTAGCAAAAAAAAAACAAAACAAAAAAACAGTAAACAAAAAAGACAACAACACCTTTCTTATTACTCAACTTACTGCAAAGTTCTTATTATTTTAGTGTACAGTATTTAATATTACTGGTTGAACATTTGCTATGGGTTTGCTACTATTCTAAGTTGTTTAAAGCCATTAATTTATTTAATCTATTAGTGAGGTAGAACTATTATTACATATATTTATGATACTGAGAGATTGAACAATTTCCATAAAGTCTCAGAGTTAATAAATAACAAAGCTGGAAATACTCCCCAGGCATTCTGTCTCTAAATTCTATTGATGCAACCACTATATAATAAGCCAGGAATATTTTATCAAGGGCTATCATAATGAGTTTTTAAACCACTTATTTTAGTCAATCCAAAATCTGCTTTCTTAAGGCTGGATTAAATAATGGAGTCTAAGATGGAAAAACATTTTGAATAAGTTAAATATGATAGTTTATAATTGAAAGATAAACCATCTTTAACTATCAGCCGGAATTTGTATCTCTCTGTTACAGGCTAACTTTACCATGACCAAAAAATAAATACATGCATACATATATACATATATAAATTAATTCAAGTATATTCATTAGAAAAGTGCATAGTTAGCAGAACCAAAAAATAACATATTTGAACAAAAATACTGAACTTAGCGTATGTATTAGATGTCCTCCAAATACAGAATAGTAGTCATTATAGTTTTGCAAACATTTACCAAGTGTTATCATTAGGAGAACTGTAATTTCCATGCTGTTTAGATGAAATGTCCCTACTTAGTAATTTTGTCTGGATGTCCAATCAAGGCTTTAGTATCCTACTCATTCTGCTCTTTCTCAGACTGTATTATTTATTTGAATATCAGAACAAGGACCAGTGCTTCTGCTGAGTTTTCTTAGAACACTTTTTCTCTTGCAATATATGCCTCATGTATAAATGTAAAATGACATTTATATCATTCTGATTTTGATTCAGATTAAGATCATTCACTAAATTTACCAAGTTGAGAAACAGATTGAGCACATTTATTGTAGATACTTCCTATAGTCAATCTGGATTATACATTTTTCAACACCAGAGGAATTTGTAACCATAAGTGTTTCATAAACAACTTGTATGTTTTCAGCATTATATAAAATGATACCTAAGAATCTGAAAGTTGAGAGTTAATGGTATTGACTTGTCTCTACTTATGAATATTGTAGGGGACACAGGAGGTAATGCATACTTATTCTGTCTTCCAGTAAGATATATTCAAGGGCAGAGTTATGGTTTGATAAGTATAAAAATTTTTTGCCTTTATAGGTCTCTTCCTCTGTAAAAAAAAATAAAATAAAATTCTATTTTACACCTTGACATAAAAGTATTCAATTTGTTCTCCCCTAGAAGAATCAAATACAACAATTACCTCGAGGCTTGAACTAATCAAACTTAACGGATTTGTGAATGCTTGTTAATAGACTCACATTGAATTCTGCTGTGAGACCATACTGGCAGGAAGGAAAAATGTGCAAAGGTTATAGTAAGGGCAAACTTGTTTTCAATACCTAGGAAATCTATGCTTACTTCTAAACACTAATAGCCATAATCATATTTTTCCTGCATCTAAATAGGAATGCATTCACTCTTTTCCCATGTGGCTGAGTTTATCAGAGGGCCATGGTGAAAAGATTGACCCATTACATACCAGAGTGAAAGACTGGGAGGCAGGGGTAGAAGTCCTTGAGGGTCACAGGAGTTCATGGCTATTTATTGAAGTAAATTTCCTAATGTAGTCACTTAAAAAGACAAAAACATAATTCAAGTCCAGCTGAAAGAAGAAATTCACCCAAAGCATGAAGAAGTAACTGCATAAATCAGCCCTGAAAGTCATTTTTAATGTCATGTAAATTCAGCATTTTGCATAAACCCAACAACATTTTGCACAATATCATTTAAGGCCATTATGCCCCAAAAGGGGGAGTGAGAATTTGTAATATTTCTCTTGATATCATCATCAAAAATTCTTATTTTATACTTCTGAGTGCTTAAAATTATGTGATATACCATCTAACATTTGAACAATTTATCAGGTACACTTTAATCAAGGTGGCAATAAAAGACTCAGATAAAGTTTAAAATAAAATTATACATTTGTCTTTCTAGATTGCACACTGACAATTTGTTCACATAAAATAAATATTTAAAAAAGAATAACCATCCTTGCCTGGTTGCTCAGTTGGTTGGAGGGTCTTCCCATGCACCAAAAAGGATGTGGGTTCAATCCCCAGTCAGGGCAGTTTCATCCCTGGTTGGGGAGTGTATAGAGGGGGAACTGATCAAGGTTTTTATCTCACATTGATGTTTTTCTTTCTCTCCCCTCCTGTCTCTTTAAAAATTGATAAACATATCATCGGGTGAGGATCAAAGTCTCGTAACATATTGTTAAAAAATAGAAAAAAATTAATATCAGTATAACTAATCAAGTATTCCGTGTTTAAAGATGTTAAAAAAACAGAACTAAGTTGTTATTTACCATGAAGGTTTATTCCATGACACTACGGGCAACAAGAAAAATAATAACAGTTAAAGTGATTTGCTTAGCTTACTTCAATTTCATTGACATATGTCTCCATTTTAAGCCGACCAAACATATTATATGGTATGGCCAATATGAAATGTGGTACAAATAATTTAGTTTATAATCAATTGAGTATTTAGACTTATTAAGTCATTACATCCAGTATTATATATTTTGTATAAATAAAACACACCTATTATAGCAATGTACTAAAAGTGTAGTCATTTAATTTTGTGTCAAGTTATTCATTAGGTATTTTGTAAGACTGTGTTTAAGAATGAATGATTAGAAATTTCTTTCTTCTTTGTGGTCCATCTTCATTCTAATTATTTTCTGTATATCCATTGATTTTTGCCTTTTTCTGTATGCTTTTTAAACATTACTTTTCTCTAAAATGATCCAATGTGTAAAGAGGATTAATTCCAATGACCCCTCATTATACTCACTGAAAAAATGTATAAATTCTCTACATCCTTTCCCCACTTTTTCCATGCATTTATTTTGCTCTTTGAAGATTTTGCTTCTGCCACTTAGTGTGTCTTTCTATTTTTGTCCTCCCATCTCACTTCCTCTAATACCAACATTGATGCAAAATAGCTATTCCAATATGTAGTGTGATCTCTTTATAATCTTACTTGGAAAAGATCGTTATTTTACACCTTTGTACCCAGTAGAAAAAAATGTGTATTTTTTTGAGTCCACTAATCATATTTGAATTAAAAATTATCCTTGGCAAATTAACAAAATGATAACCATACCCTCAGGAAACAAAATTACTCCCTTGTCAATGAAACTGCTGGTTCTTTCACTCAAAAGTGTCCCAGTTATAGCTACTGAGCAAGATAAAAGAAACCATTAAAGTTATGGAATGTAGGAAATGGAATAAGAACATTCACTTCTAACTTTTTATGGTCCACCATGTGTAAATTTAGATAGTACAGCATAATCTTTGATCTGCATTGGCAGATGTCTCTACACATCAGTATTCAATAATGCTCTTCCCAGTTTCTAGATAAATGTAGTTATAAGCATTAAATATAAGGCTTATATATTGAATGTATGGGGATACAATTAAAGATGAAGGCTTATCCGTAGAAAAATGTGGTTAAAGACTTTTATTATCTGTGTCACTGGAAGAAATAAAACAAAAGAGGTCATTTTAAAACTTTTTGGAGCCCTTTTAAATGTCAAAAATTTAATTAAGTTTTAATTGATGCTTTAAGGAAGGGGTTAGTTCATCTAGTGGTTAAATCTACAAAGCCTAGAATAGAGACCATCTAAAATTACTCTTCTAACTGTATTTTAAAACTATGCCCTCCAATTATAACATGTATTTTTCTGTATAGAAATTGCATGATGTTTGTTCTCCCTGATCAATGATAACTAGTGTTCTGCTTCTGTTTTGTATGTTAATGACTTAATATGATGCCAACACATGATAAACACTCAAAAATATTCATATAAATAAGGAACCCTGAATGAAAATGAGTCCTAATATTTTATAGATGAAGATAAAAAAAGAGTAATTAATTGTTGCTGGAAAAACTGTAATTAACTATACTATTTTTTTTTCTTACACAAAACAAATTCTAATTATATTCTGGTAATGTTTGAAAACTTGTATATTTCTAGGCACATTGGGTTTTCCATAACCTCTGAAAGCCTTCTCACATTATATTTCATTAATTTATTCGTTCATTTATTTATTCAGTCTGTCAGTCACTCACTGTTTAGGAAATATTATGGGATTAATATTTGCTATACACAGATTAATGTATAATTAATACAGCTGGGGGAGCAAAACAGACTATTTCATTGTAGTCATATTGTAGTGGTTGCAACCTATACATTAGTAGAGAAATAGAACAAAACTAATGCCATAAGTATATTGTAATAGATGTTTAAGTTGCTAGAAGGAAAATAAAGCAGGTAAAGCAAGACAAATATTTTAAATAGGTGTATATTGTTTCATATAAGTTTATTAGAAAAGACTCCCTGATATGATAATATTTGAACAGACACTATAAGAAAATAAGAAGAAAAAAAGGTGCTTGAAACTTCTGTGCAAATATTTCCCAGATAGGTAGAAAAACAAATGAAAAGTCGTTGAGGCGGAAATTAGCTGGCAACAACAACAACAACAAAATCAAAATTAAGATGAGAAAGAGGGCAATAGGTAAATAAATAGGTTATTGATAAAATTGTGGCTCAGATTACATACAACCTGGACGACTATCACATAGAATTTGAACTGTAGTCTGAGTAAGATTGGGAGAACTTCGGTAATTTTAAGTGTTATGATGTGATATATTTTTAAAGATTTAAATTCGATGTCATTTGCAATGATTGCTGCCAGGAGGCAGTGAAAAGTGCTCAAATGACAAATTTTAGTGGAACAACCAATACTATTACTGATTTATTGGAATATGAGCTATGGTAGAGAAGGATCAAAGAAGATTCTATAGATTTGCTCTGAATAAGTAGAGGAATGGTTGTGCCTTTTTATTGAGCTTGGCATGATGCAGAAGGTATAGGTTTAAAGGGGCAGTCACGAAGAGTTTTATTTTATGCACATGAAGTTTGAAGTCTTTCGTAGATATACATGTGCAAGTAACTGAGGAGGTACTTTTCTGGAGGTGAGGAGTAAGAAATGGGCTAGAGATATGAATTCTAGAAAAATTTGTCAAATGTTGCTAATAGCTGAGGAAGATGAAGTTTGAAAACTGCTCATTGAATTTGCAGCCAGGTTCTATTAGTGATAATGAGAAGAGCTGTGTCAATATAGTAATGAGAATTTAATCATGACTGGGCTGTTTTCAAAGGAGAGAGGGAGGAGGGAAGCAGAAGACTGAAAAAAAATTCTAATTCAAATAATTTCCTTTAAGTAAGGAGCCAATAAATTTATGTCAGCTGGAAGTTCAGAGGCAAAGCACGTTTTCTGAAGTAGGGATATAATAAAGCCAGGGTATATGTTGGTGAAAGTGACTCAACAGAAAGCAAACATCTTGGTAGAGGAAGTAGAAAGAGGCGATAATTTTGGAAGTGAAAGTAAAGAAGAAAAGAGATAAAAAATCACAAGTATGATTTTTTGCCTTGAAAAGGAATCCAAAGAGTGTATACCCTGTGATAGGAAGATGGACAAGAGCATAGATTGAGATGGATTTGATAAATTTGATAGGAGATACGTATAGACATTCTATTCTCATTGCTTCCATTTTCTCAGTGAAAAAGAGCTAAGCTACCCAGGGACAAGGCAGGAAAATGAAGAGGCAAATGCTTAAGGAGAGAGGAGAAGGTGTGACATAGGGATCTAAGAGAGTGCCTCTGTGCCATGAACTCTACTTCAACTTAATTCCACCTGAAGTAAGAGCACTTACTCCTTTGCACCTTGATAAGACTCTAACCCCCATCACCAAGCACAATTGACCACTTTCCTTTGGGTTGCTACTTGACCCTGAATCCTGTTCTCCTGGTAACACTGTCTGGCCCTTTAGTTTTATAGTGGTCTTAATCTGATAGACTGTGAGTGCCTCAGACATGTAAGAACTCTTGTCTGATAGTGCAGGGTCTGCTTAGAGATTTTCACATAATACTCTCCTATTATGTAATATGGAAAGAACAAATGATATTTTATACAATGATGAAGTCTTAGATAAGAGATACAATTTAAAGTCCTTATAAGATTTACATATAAGACAATTCCCACAGCATGGTAACTAAGAAGTATTCCAAATTGCACTATTTATAGTCCTTGAAATCTGTATAAACATCGATATCTTCAACAACATTTGGAGTAGTTAAAATGTTTTAATGCTTCTGAAGCCTCAGTTTTCACTAATAAAACCAGTCAATCAAATGTCCTTCTCCTGGCTCATGGATTTTATTTTGGCATATATTTGAATCTATATATAGAGTATTCCATTCAGATACCTCTGTTTTGTTTCAATTAGATTGTAATTTCTACTTTGAATTTCAATATGCCCCTAAATAGTAATTTAACTATTAGCATTAATTTCAGAATATTTCAGAATAAAAGTTATTCATTTTGATAACAGTCATATCTGGGAATGGAATTTAAGATATGATTATATTAAATTGGTATGGGATGAATATAATTTTGAGAGTTCTATATTGTCAGACAAAATTACTTACACTTTTTTACTTCTGATTATGACTGCTTCCACATATAAAACTCTTTACCATAAAATATTATTTGCTCTATATGTATAGCCCACATGCCTACCTAAATCAACCCCTGGTTGACTCAAAGACAAATTAAACTCAATAATACTGAACTGAAGTCATGATCTTTCTAGTCCACAAAATCATTTTCTTGCAGCCTTATCTATCTGAGTAAATGAACTGATTCAACCAGTTATATAAGCCAGAAACCACAATATAACATGCTCCTGCAGTCTTCATTAACTAACCCATCAACATATTCCTGTCAAAAAAAAATTTTTTCTCTTAAACACCATTCAAATGTGCCCACTTCTTTCCACGTGCAAAACTACCGTCTTACCCCAATATACTGCACCATCCTTCCTGGAGTTCAGCAAGAGCCTTTCAATTTGCCTCCAAGTCCCTCAGCCTTTTTCAAACCATTTTGTTTATCCTGCATTAAGGATTACTTTCACAGAGTTAAAATCTTGTTACTGCATATCCCTAAAAATAAAATTAAAAGCAAAAATTAGTGCATTCCCATTACTCTTAAACTCTTTAACAAGACATAGAAGCCTGTCCAGCTTTGCCTCACATATACTCCCTGTTCTCTCTGAATACCAGACAACCTGTCCTTTGACAGTTTTGCAAATGTGATTTGCTTCTGTTCAAAGACACAGTTGCTGTCTCCATTCCCTGGAACACTTTCCATTCTGCCTCACACCCTCTTCCACTTGTGAAAGTATATTTTCTCTCCAATATCAATTTAAAGTAAAATCTTCAGAGATGCTTCCTCTGATCTATCTTAAATGATCAACCCCTCCTCTTGTCGCATTTCAAGGTTAAAACACATACTGTTTTCATAACAGCTATGGTATTTTACAGGCATTTGTTAATTTCTTTGATAATTTGTTAGCTTACTACTATAGATCCCATTAGACTGAGATTCCACAACTTAAGAAACTTGCATGTTTATTTTAACTTTAAACTGAGTACATGTGGATAGCAGAGCCAATAAAATGGCATTGGTCTGATCAAGATAGCATAAGGTATCTAAAACAAAGAGGAGTTACTCGTGTCAACCAAAAGGGCTCTCAGTCAGCCATGACACTTTAGTTCAAGAGGGAAACTACCTAAGTCATTCTAGACATATCTGGCAAAAAGATATACCTTAAATATCTGCACATGTGATCAGAACAGCCATGTCTGCAGAGGGGGCCACCTATAGATAGGGTCCTGGGGAAAATCCACACTTGCCAGCAAGGGTGCCGATACTTTTATTGAAAAAATCCAGAGGGTGGTATAACTGGGGCAGTCTCCAGACCACTGCTGAGACTGCTGAGCTCCACACACCAGGGTGCTGCTCCATGCCACGCTGATATCCCTTGGCATCGGCCACTGGAAGCTCTGCCCTGCTAGACTGATGACTTTGTCCTGCTGCCCACCTGGCTCCAGAGATCCTTGCAAGATGCTGGCATCTCTCTTGCCCACAGTGCCATCTATCTGCTGGACCTGCAGACAGGGACTCTGGGACTCGGGTTTGCTATCCCCCATTGATTGCTATGTGTGTGTTATAATTCTCTTAGATTGTTAGAGTGTGAGTAGTATATTAATGTATGCTGATGTTCTACTTTGAGTGAACCTGCATCAATAACAGCTGAGTGAGCAGCATAGTTACTGTGTGTGACTCTTGTCTATTCTTTGGTGCCCAGCTTCTCAGTAGACAGCTGGTGGAGCAGTTGCCTGACTGACTTATAGGAAAGACTAGATCACAAACAAGCTCGTGACAGCACATCGGATGTTCTCATTAAATACTTGAGAGAAAAAATGAATTAAAATATACAGAGACAATAATGTAAAGCAATAGTGTTCCATAGAATACATAATACAATATATTCTGAAAAACAGAGCCATTATAGACTTACTTTTGGAAGCATTCTGGTTTTAAATTAAAGCATGTTTTTATGTTTGTATTTTCTTTCTTTCCTCTTTTCTTTCTTTCTTTCTTTCTTTCTTTCTTTCTTTCTTTCTTTCTTTCTTTCTTTCTTTCTCTCTTCTTTCTTTCTTTCCTCTTCATCTTTTTTTTTTTCTCTCTCTTTTTTATTGAAAGAAACCAGAGGCAATTCTGGAACCAATTGTTCCGAATTATATAAACTAAAAGAAGATTCTGGACACTTTTGTTTATTTTGTTTGAACAGATGGCAACTGCTTATATAAAATAAAAAAATACATGCTACATAACAAATGAACAGAATTAACATCATATAGCAAAATATCTTTAAGAGGATAATATATTTCCCTATACAAAAAAATTATTTTTCCAAAGATTGTTTATAAATCATTACTCAAATATTTTTATTTTCAAAAAGTATAAATTGAAGCCAGATTCTTTTACAACTGACAGCAAGATGAAGAGTTTCTTATACATAGTTATTTTTTATTTTGCTTGGCAGAAAATAAAAGATATGTAATATTTAATAAACCCAATTTAATAGTTATCAAATAATATTCACTAGAATTTTTTAATTGTCACTTCTAATCAATGTAAATTTTAAACATCAAATTAATAAAAAAAGTTTAATAAGAAAAATATTTTCTAGAATCAATTTTTTAAAATAAATGCATACTGTTTAAAGTATCCTTTATCCTTAATTATATGGATAACTCCTCAATTTACATTCTGTATCTTTTACATCTTCAGTAAAATAGTCCCTGCAAAAAAATAAGAAAACTGTATTTCCCCGGAGACTGTCAGTATCTAGCTACTTGGTCTTGGGAAATTAACACTGGCATCCTGGATCTTGCTTTCCTCCTATTTCCAATGAATGTACTACTCTTGATTATTTCTAAGGGAACATTCAGAGCTGTAATTCTGTGGTTTGATTTTCTAATTCAAATAAGATACAGTATTAATATAGTCATAGATTTTTATCCCTGGAGTTTCTTTAATGGGAAAATTAAAATAGCTTAGAGAAAATCACAAAAGTATACATAAAAGGAGTAAGTAGGCCCTAGGATTATTTCCCAGTTTGGATGATTTTGTTGCTGAGAGATTGTTTCCATGGTACACCACATTCAGCCCAGAATTCCTCAGAAAAGATATGTATGTTGCCATTGTTTGCTCTGACAGTATCAACTGTTAACAGTCTGAGATTGAAGCAAGGACAAGGAATGACATGCTGCAAACTCATTATTGTGCCAAAATTTAGTTCAAACTCATTATCATTTAAAAAGTATAATCTTGTGCTCTCTCAAGATGAGATAGTCAGGGATACAGCATCTTTATCGTTCCTTAGAGACTATTTAAAAAAATTACCTGCAGGGAAGCGAAGGCCAACAAAATCACCATCTTGTCTATTTAAAGCTAGAACATGTTTCATCTTTCTATATATTATATTTATTTAGAAATTAATCCCAACATTGCAAGTCAGAAATTACTAAATCATATATTTATGTGTATATACAAATTATTCTCTGACATACTTTTTCTAGTTAATAATTAATCACAAATATCCATTTAAATAAATTGATTAAAATTCAACTTACTGTTTTGGGATTTTCAGAGAGTACATTTTTACTGTTTAAAGCTACCTATTTAATAGTACTTTGCTAGGGCCACCCTACCAAAATAATACATGTGTTAAGACTGGACTTCATGTTTAATAACTGGGAAACATTTTAATATCTTAATCTTTAATTATTAGACTTCTATTAATAAACAGCCTGTTTATTTGAAATGGGGAACATTGACAATTCAGGATTCTGGTATTTCTGGGCTTCATAAGCATACCATTTCTGAAATAATCATATATTTTACCATAATTTGATGCAATTTGATGGCATAACATTTTTCACCATTTCTGTTAGAGGCAAATGTCTCAGAAACATATTATTGAGTTCAATAAAGAAATTTTCTACTTAAAATCTTTATAAGTTCATATGCCCATCTGAGCTTTAAGATTTTTCATCCATTTTGAATTTATTATTGTGTGTGCTGTAAAGATGCTTCAAAAAATTAAAAATGGATCTGCCTTTTGACCCAGCAATTCCACTTCTGGAAATATACCCTAAAGAACCCAAAACACTAATTTAAAAGAACACAAGCCCCCTCTATGTTCCTTGCAGCATTATTTATAACCTCCAAGATATGGAAGCAGCCCAGTGTTCATCAGTAGATGAGTAGATAAAATAAGCATGGACATTTACACAATGGAATTCTACTTGATCGTATAAGAGATAATTTTACCATTTGCATTAGCATGGGTGGATCTAGAGAACATTATGCTAAGTGAAGTAAGCCAGTCATAGAAAGACAAATACCATGTGATTTCACTAATATGTGGAATCTAATGAACAAATATGTGGAATATATTTACTAACAAGTAACACAGAGACAGGTTCATAGACATCAGAATGACAGCAATGGGGGGCGTGTTAGGGGGTGGACAAATCAAGCACTAAGGGGAAAGGACTCATGGACATGAACAGCAGTGTGGTGATTGCAAGGCAGAGGGGAATATAAGGGGGTTTAAATGCTGATAAAAGTGCAATAAAATTTTTAAAAAGTAAATGGAATAGCACATGTTATTGCACATGAATAAATGAAAGATAATGTAGTTATTAATGTGGTAATAAGGTATAATGATGTAGATTTGTGACCAAAACTGTTTCAACTTTTACCTAAATAAGTCCCTGAAACATCAACAATGAATATTCCCAGAACTTAAGAAATAAACCTGGTTTTAATAGCCACTCAAAATATGTCATGGTTAAACATGATCAGTTAAAAGAGAAATTTGTTTTAGTAACCAATCAAAAATGCCTGAAAATCTTATAATACTTTAATATAACTGTGTTTAGGCCTTATATCCAGCATGTTCACTGTGTAGTCATAACAGATTTGAAGTCTTTACAGAGTGACCTGAATCTTCTGTTCCTGGAAAATTAATAAATTCAGGCTTTAAAGAAATTGCCCCCCAGTAGTTGTTTTGTTATTATCTAATATTTCAATTTTTTAAAATGGCATGTTTATATTTCTATACATGATGAGGGAGACCACAGAAAAAAGAATATCAGTTTTGTCTAAGACTTTCTAAATATTTTTCAATGTTAAATGAATCTTTATTTTAAATGCTAATATGAAGAAGAATTAAGCAATTCCCCCCCTGCCCTAGCGCTCTAGAATAGATAGAAGACCTTATCATTATCATAGATTAAGTCTCTTTTAAGGGGCTAGGGACTGTTATAGCAGGGGACACATCAGTGCAAATGGTCTTGCATTTTGTGTCAGAACAAATCCTTGGCCCTAATCTGCTCCCTCTTTGCATCCAAACCGAAGCCACAGGGTAGTGTCAAATAAATACAAATCTGGACCTAGATAGAGAGTTAGTTTACTTAGAAGAAAGACAATCACAAGGGAAGGAGCCTAGATCTCAGAAATTAACAAGTATCTTAAAATCGAATGGAAAAAGGATATTTTTCTATAAACATGTCATGAGGATGGGCGACAAAGATTAGTAGATATTTTAAAGAGAAAGGTAGGCAAGCAAGGGAAAAATAATCAGTGTTTTGCTGTAGTTACACAATTCCTAGGGTAAACTGATAAAATCATGATCTAATTTTTAAAACTTTTTTCTTATATTTGGGAGCAGCTGCAGTTCAGGGACCTGTAGGGAGGAGGAAATCATGAGTAACTTTTGATCACAACAATTAGAACATTTGGTCGGTGTGGATGGAAACGTTCTCTATTCCAGAAAATGCGGTTCCTGTATCAGAAGTGACCTTTGATGGACAGGAGCTACTTGATCGTTTCTTTTGAGCAAGCACAATTTTATTAACACCAAGTCTTCTATCAATTCAACCTTTTTTTCTATATTAGTAAAGCATTTTTTGGTGAATCATTCACATTATCTCCTGCACTTAGAAACCAGCAAAACTTTAAAAGTTTTAAAACCAGTCTGTAGGCAAAATGCTTTTAACATTATATAAGAACCCTGACTCTATTTGTGAAAAAACAAAAAGTTTATATTTAAGATTAACAAGTAATTACTCAAGCATACTATTATTTAATGATGCTTGACTTCCTATGTATCCTGAAGTAATTTAAAACTGAATGCATTTTATATGAAAGCAACACTAAGAAATTACAAAACACTTTTTTAAACAACTAATTTTTCCTTCTATAAATAAATGTCAATTTGTAAACATGAAGTATTAAGTGGTATATTCTTTTTTAGTATAATAGTGTGAAATTTATTTCTATGTAGTTTAAAGGCCTATTTTAATTACTAGTGTGACTGTATTTAATATGTGAGATAACATAGTGTTCAGTCATATTTGTAACACAAAGAGCAATAAAGTACACTCTAAAAATGTATTAATGCAGAGCACCACAATAAACTATATGGATAGAAGTATTTAGGTAATCTATTTTCAGGTTAAAGACTCTTCATTTATTATGGGGCCTCCTTATACATGATGCATTAGTATTTGGCAGGTAGTTTAAATATGATAACTCATATATTTATTTAAATTAAATATACTTAAAATGTACAGGTGACATTGTAAGCAAAAAATGCCATTGATTCCTAAGTTTTATGAAGAATGTTATACCATCTTTCCTGTGACTTGTATGTACCACTGATCTGAACTGTTTTGACATTGCCTTTAATTTAATAATCCTTCAACTTTTTGAAAACACTCCTATATAGAAATCTTACTGAATAAATGAACACACATATAAAAATATGATTACTCATTAATAATTGGTCAATTCATCATAAAATGATTTAAAAATAGAAATAGTAGCATTAATTTGTACTAGTTACAACGATCAGATTTGGAGCTCATGCTGGTCTTCCATAAGTGTCTACAAGGAGTTATATTTTCAAAAATATATTTCTCCCTTAGGCTTTGTCATATTATAGATGGTGAAGTCTGATGACAAAATATTGATCTTTTCAAATGTTATTGTCACTAGCAAACATCTCAGCTTGAATTCACTTCTAGTCTAAGAATTGTGTGTCTAAGCTGGATACCACATGAGAGATGAGAGATGACAGAGATGAAAGTAAAACGATAATCACTGGGGAAGGTGCTGGGCTATGAATCAGTGGTGACCTGGCCATATGGCATTACACTACCTATTTCATCTTTAAATTTATCAGCATCCATATTTGCAAAGAAGTGTTAATACCTGCACTTATACTATATTTGTAAGATGTAGGTCATTTCTTTTCAAAATAGAGTATTATTAACCTGGACCTCAGCCTGACCTTCACACATAAAATAATTAACCAGGAAATATTCAAAAGTAATAATTACATATGCAAATAAAAGTTGGAGTGTTATAAAATTTAGCAGGTTCTATTCCACAGTACATAGTTAGATACCTATGAGGACAAATGTGCTTCAAATTAAGAAATTTTAGATTTCAAAAATCTAATTATATACACACACACACACACACACACACACACACACATATATATATATATATACTGTATATTGATTATTGTACTCACTAATTAAACATAATCTGTATGCAATAAAACTTTAATATTCAGTTAAATGAAGGCTACAGATACTTCATACCAATTTAGATTAGGTATTTTTATCTTTTATTAGAAAATAATTTTTTCAGAAATTTTTTATTTCACAATTGCAGTTAAGCAAGTTAAAATTTTGTTTCACGTAGTCAACATGAACATATCATAGAGTAACATATTAACTTTGTCAAATTTGAAAAGTAAGGAATTTTCTGGAAATTCTATACTTTTGGGGAAAAACTTTGAATTTCCAAAGATTCCCGTCACTTCTTTTATTTAGATATTATTATAATAAACCATTTTAAGAACTAATATCTCATTGTTCAATGTAAAGAACTAATTATGTTAGAGATAAGAAAGGGTACTAAAAACATATACCGGTCCGTGTAAATAAATAATTATACAAATGAATGTGATGGAATATGATACACTTTGATGGAGAAGGAAAGAACAGAGAAGGTCAGAACTGAAAATAAACTGAGTGCTTTGGGGGCAAGTGGAATTGGGCATGAGAGATGTCACTAAAGGGACAGGAGGTGGTTGTAAGAAGAGAGAAAAATGAAGAGGGGACAGAAATGCCTGGAAGGCACTTTTTTCTTCCTGAGTCATAGTATTGTTAAGGTTTGAGTTGCCTTCTGGGGAAACTATGCTAAGGCTTCCAACATTTTCTTTAGGAGAATAATTGTTTCTGAAAGACATAATGCAAAAAGAAAGCAATTTTTAATATCCTTATCTGAAACACCATACAAAATTTTTTATAGAAAGATAAAATTTATCTAAAATGACTCATTAAACAAATTTAGATAATTTTAAGATTTAACATTTTCATTGATAATATATTATGTGTAACGATATAGAAAACTGAATGCAAGCATCCCAAGTAATCTATGAAATTGTTTTATATTTTATTTTAAATTCTATTTTAGGGATTAAGTAGTAGCAGAATAATACTTAATACTTAATTCAGATATTCATTACTGTGAGATTACTTTTCTATTTAACTTTTTATATATATATATATGGTAGTACAAAAGTAAGTTTAGTTGTTTTTATGAAAAATGATACAATAAATAAGAAATAATAAAACAAGAATATACTCTGTTTTACGTACCCACAACTGTAAACCTACTTTCACCTCACCTGTATGTCTATATCTATGTAAAAATATAAATATATATTCTTCATACTAAACTGACAGATTTAGAGAGAAATAAAACTTTTATTTTGAAAAATACAGAAATAGAGCAGTTTTTAAATATATGTTCCTAAATATACAGTTATGATCTGATAATACAGATGGCAAAGAACTAAGTTAATCTTTAAACTTGATGTCATTGAAAGGCACATTCTCTTGATTTATGAAATAAAACTTGACCCTAGCCCATAGATCACATCCTCATATACATCACATCCTGAGGGTTACGGGAAACTGGCTGCACGTACCCATCATTATTCAATCTGAATAAATGGCAGTGCCACTGATATCTGTGCAGGGCAGAGCAGGAGTCATGGCCACCTTTCGGTGCTGCTCATTTTTTTATGACCTCTTATCAGAAGAACTTAGCACCCCTTTATCTTTTTTTTTTTTTTTAATTTCATGTGCTTTTACAATTTGCTTACATTGTTTTATTTACCACAAATGTCATGTTTTTGTCCTGGTGAATAAACCTTATACTAATTCACCACTGAAACTTTTCATCTGTTTTTAATGCTTAAAACAACAAACCTTCTAAATATGAACATACGTACCAAAGACAACTAAGAATTTAGTTTTTAAAAATAGGCCAATGGGCTTATGTTTCTGTTACTATAAAACATCCAAGGGATTTACTTCTAAAATATAATTTAAGCATAATTATATTTTTGTTGTTTGGTATTTTTCAAAATGAAAAAAAAAATTAGAGATTATCTAAGTATAGTTTACTATATATTGCCAGATGTATTTTGGTGAAACAATGAGTTTCAGTTAATTACTAATTCAAGATTTATATAAAAGAAACTTTTATATTTCAAATATATTTTCTAAAATTTTACACCTCAAGTTTGTTAAGGAAACAATTTTTTATAAAAATTAAATTAAGTTATTGTTTAGGTTATTATGAATTGCAAATTATTATGTCGTTGTTAATGAAAAAATTAAGAAGGAATAAATGAAACACATAGGATAAACGATGGAGTAACAATATATTCCAAAACCCTCTAGGGCAGCGGTTCTCAACCTGTGGGTTGGGACCCCTTTGGAAATCGAACGACCCTTTCACAGTGGTCGCCTAAGACCATCAGAAAACACACATATTGTTTTCGTGATTAATCACTATGCTTTAATTATGTTTAATTTGTAACAATGAAAATACATCCTGCATATCAGATATTTACATTACGATTCATAACAGTAGCAAAATTACAGTTGTGAAGTAGCAATGAAAATAATTTTATAGTTGGGGGTCACCACAACATGAGGAACTGTATTAAAGGGTCGCGGCGTTAAGAGTTTGAGAACCACTGCTCTAGGGGTTAGGGACTGTGCTGTACATGCTGCTATGCTATTTCATTTTATTTATTTATTTTTAGGGAAAGGAGAAGGGAGGGAGATAGAGAGGGAGAGAAACATCAATGCGTGGCTGCCTCTCTCATGCTTCCAACTGGGGACCTAGTCTGCAACCCAAGCATGTGTCCTGAGTGAGAATCGTACTACTGACCCTTTGGTTTGCAGGCCGGCACTCAATCCACTGAGCCACACCCGCCAGGGCAGTTTTTTTTTTTTTTTTTTCCCTATATCTTGTTATTATAAATCATACTCAATCTATTGAACCACACCTGCCAAGGCTGAGCTGTATCATTTTATTCCTCAAATATCAACATCACTGACTTCATGACATGTGCAGAGATTAAAACTCAAAAGAGTAACATAATTTGTTGAACATCTAAGTGCTAATAAGTAGCATAGCCAGAACTGAGTGGAATCTCAAATTCCTACACCTTATTAAGTATACTCTTTTCTAACACAATAACAGGTTTTCCTTTTGAAAGTAATTGAAAAATTGTCACAAAACTGTCAATACCATTTTTATATTATTATTCTTATAGTTATCTTTCTATATCTTTTAATGTGCTTCCAATAAGATTTATAGGTGTATATAAAACATCAGTTATGAATACATTTTTCTCCATAAAATCATATCTTGATGACTAATGGCCGCCAAATCCTCAGATGGCCCTTTGTTAATTGTGTTGGGGACCTGAGGTGACTTATCTTTCCAGTAGTCAAGCAGTATATGACAGGCATCTTTGTTACCTAAACATCAACAATTCCCAGCTGAGACTTCCTTGCAGGAGTGACTATAGCTTATTTTGTCTGAAGGTTAAAAAAGTCACCTCTTTTTCTGTTCGGGGTCAGACAGGAGGCCGGATTCTGGCTGATTGAATCCAAAGTAACAGACACTGGGAGCTTCTGAAAATCCGATAGACTGAAAGATTAAATAAGTTGAAAAACCACCGCTGCCCCTCATGCTATGGGACAATATTTTTGGAATATTTGAAACTGAAAGCTACTCTCCTCACCAGAAAGAAGAGCCAGAAAAGAACAGACACTGACAAATTCCAACACTCTTGAGTGATGAAATGACCCTGGAGAGGAACCAACCAGAGACAGTTCCTGCCCGGCTGATCCTCCCCTACGTGGAGAGACGTGTTAAAGAGGTGCATGGATTGGAGCGGTGAATAGAAGGCTTTGCAGAATGGAAGGAGTCCACGGGTACCCTGGACTCTTCATTTTTAGGTTTGGAATTGCTTCAGTGAAATACCATGGTGACAGATCGAAGGAAACTTTAGTGAGTTTCTCCATGTAGCGTGTTAGAGCATGGTGACAGAATTGGAGATGGGAAATTTTGCTAATGCAGCCCAAACCAGTTTTGCTGCTGGTAGTGCCTGGCTGACCACTCTTTGTTACCCAAGAGGAGATTCTTTGACTTCACAGACATGTCTCAGGTTTAGTAATCTATTGGATGGTCTTGACAATGTAAGAAAGATGGACTGTGCCACTCAGGACAACCTGCATACAAGTACTGTTTTGCTCCTGGAATCACTTTAAATAACGAAGAAAAAGGCAGTGTTTTGTTTCTTAATTCATTGGATGCTTAATTAGTGTATTTAGAAATAATGCATAATCTTCCAGATTTTGAACTCCTTTGGCAAACACACTAGAAGTTTGTTTGATTCATCATTGGTTGTTTTTATTTTCTCACTCTAGAAAAAATAAAAATTTAAATGACCCTGGGCAAAGAAACTGAAGACTTTACTTAAAAATGAATATATCCAAGCTGGCTACTTTGACTTTTTCTGCACCAGAAATCTATTGTAATCTCTATGTTTTTCAGATATGTCTAGCAGTATTTAAAGGACAAGGAACCAAAGAATATAAGTTTAATCATGGCAAGAAGATTCTGTATGACATACTTGCCTTTGCCATAAAAGGTGTTCATTCGCATGTTAATATACTTGGACCTCAAAATTGTTCTGTCAATGACAAAGAATCATGGCTTCTTGATTTTTTTCACCCCTTAGTGTCCACTAGGTTGAGCTTTATTACCAAAGTTATGAAAAGTATCAAAGCATCTTTATGGTCAGCTTAAATTTGGTACACTAGTTTGTACAGTTCTTGGCAGACTCCGTGACATGTATAACATTCAGACTCATCCAATAACAGCCGTGTTCAACCAGTCCAACATTCATGAATATGAAGGGCATCATTTTGCCCAACAGATCTTAAGAGTTCATGGTAGATTTTATAAATCATTCTGTGTTCTAGTTAACATCCCCCACTTTCAATAAACTAGTTAAACAAAGAAAACATGACAAAGTACGCATGGTTATTGATTTCTATTCTCTATTGTGTCATCTATGTCAAGTTCTTATGCCGGAATGAAAAAGAATGGCTGAGGCATTAACTAGACTGATCAATATGGGCAGCATAGACCGCCAATAGTATAATTCTCTTTATGCCAAAGAAACATTTGGAAATACACTGAGATAAGATCCCTCCCCCCCCCCTGAAAAAAAATAAGATAAAGCTTAACAATGTCTTAGTTACAATGGCTAGAATTAGGAAGCCTATTTCCTAAGAACCTGGGGTCTATAATTTTTACCTCACCCCTTCACAGTTCTAAAACCTCAGACCTTCAATGAAAACGTTTTACAAGGCAAACCCATTGGGTGGTTCACGTCTATGCTTCTGGGTGTGAACCTGGTCAAAAGTTTGCCCCAGAGTCTGAACTCTTGGATAAAATGATGAAAAGAAGGTGAGAGCTGGAAAAGCAAACTCTCAGGCTTATAGGTTCAGGTAGCAGAACCTATCCAATTGTAAGTTTTATCCCCAAAAAAGAACAAAGAAAATTACTTGGGGAGAGAACATAGATGCGAGAGGTGCAAAAGAGATCACCACTTTAACATATGAAATGTTGAAACATTTACAAAAACAAGGAAAGAGAAATAAGATGAACTTTAATGATATGGAAGATCAAGAAAAATTGAAAAAAATTCTGACAAGTGACATCAGAAGACATCTTTTTTAGATCATTACTAATTTTTATGGGAATAAATAAACATATATTGGAAAAATAAATCAATGCTAGAACTCACTATTCTTAAACTTCTTGGTAAGAGTCACTTTTTGAAAACTTTTAGTGACGTATTCTATAATTTCAGCTCAAAACCCCTTAACACAAGAAGGATCTTCAAATGATCAGGTATCGTAATGATTTTGGGTTGTGCATTTATACCTTCTGTCCCTATTGTTTGTGTTAAAACACAAGAGATGATATGTAACTTTTCAGTTAAGACTAAGTTTTACATAAATGTTAAGAATGCAATTATTAATAAACTTTTTATATGCAATTATAAAAAAAGCAGGCTGAAAATTCAAATATGAGTATGAATTATTATATTTGGTTTTGACAACAATATATGTTCTTTGTTCTTATGGTGTTTCTTATAGTTACACGTTGATTATTGATTAGTAAAGTGGTCTAAAGTGGACTTTTAAACACTCATTTCTATGCCCTATTAATTAGCTGTTGTAAAATTCTATAACTTTGATTATGACCATGCAATTTACTTCAAAAAATAATTTGCACATTTTTATCACATCTAAAAAATAAGCTAAAACATCCCCAGTAATTTTGTGAAACTAAGGATAACTTTCTTATTCATCCTAATGTTATGCATTTCCAAATTGGAGTTGATTTCTTAAGCAGCCTTTCAAGATTTTCAAAAGAACAATATTCATAGCATCACAAGTACATTACACCATAAGCTTGGGCTTAGTTTTCCCTGTGTTAATTTTTTAGAGAATCCTACTATGTTTAGGGCAAATCGGTCAAACCAAATAACACTGACGTATGGGTAGCCAAATGTTTCAACAGTTTCCTAAAAATGAAGGAAAAACTCTTTCCTGGCTTGAATTTGAGAAAGAGACAATTATTTAAGGCCCGAGAACATGACAGCACAATGGTTGTCAAAACATTATTTCTTTAGATTAGTATAGAATGACTCTTTAGTCATTACAGGGAATTTATCTTCAAGATGGTTTGAAATTAAGTTGACAATGCCAAAAATACTTCAGTCCTATATAATTAATACCTTTGGGAAAGTGTTGGACTCCCCAAGTAAGTTAAATATATTTTGTACTCTGGAGATATTCCATTTGACCTTAAAATCTCACAAATCATCTTACACTTTGTTATCTATTAGACACTAGTTCCAAATTTTACTATGAAAGGGTCTTTTAACAGAATGAAGATGTAAAAGAAAATCACCAGTGACCTTTCATCGGTCTATTTGATTATAGTAAGAGAAATGTTATTAATATATGTCCTTATATATTAATTTCCAAACCACTTTAGTAAAAATATTGAAAGTATTGCCCCTGACTTCCATTGTGTTTTCAGTTCTATTTACTTATTAGGTGCTAAAATATTGTCTTTTTTCATAATTTTCCATCTCAAATAGCAATACATTTATTGCTTAATAAACAAGTAGAGGTTGTAAATGCTTTTTATAGTGAGTAGTAAAAGGATAAAACAATGATAAAAATATAGAAACTAGCCAAAAAATCTACATACCTTAGGAAGTTGTACCTTATTGGTTTGCTATCATTACTATAACAAATTGCCACATCTTCAGTGGCTTAAAACACACACACAAAAATATTATATTACAAATTTGGAATTCAGAAGTCCAAAATCAGCCCCATGGAGCTAAAGGCACGGTGTCAGAGAACTGGTTCCTTCTAGAATTTCTTGGAGACAATCCATTTTCTTTTAGTTTTCTAGCTTCTAGAGGCCCCCTTGAGTGCTTATCTCTTATTCTTACATCTTAAATGTTAGCAGTATTGTGTCTTCGAAGCTCTCTCTGCTTCCATAGTCACATGGACTCTTCCGTTTGATCTTGCTGCCCCTCCTTTATAAGAAGAGTTGTAATTACACTGTATGCAAGTGGAAAATTCAATATAATCTCCCCAATTCAATAGATTTTATCACATCTGCAAAGTCCCCTTCTCCATTTAAAGTTATATATTAACATGTTCTGATGATTTGGAGATGAAGAACTTTGGGAGGGATCATTATCCTGTGTGCCAAATTGACCAATAACACATGTACTCAAGTTATATCACTGGCGTTAATGCCTATACTAATACTTTTAGGAAGACCAACTTTCTCAATTAACCCAGGATTGCACCAGTTGTATTACCAAAATCCCCATGTCCTGTGATAACCCTCAGTTATGGACAAACAAAGATAATCTGCTTCCCTGAGCCCCTAGGGAACTCTAGTCTTTATTCATCCTCAATAAACAAAAATGCCTTGGCATCTGTGTCTTGGCCAATGCTAGATGTTATTTATAGAATACTTAGCTGGTTATGCAGTGTCATGGAGGTAATAGTTATAGGGTTGGGTTTGGAAAAAACTAAAAAGATTGTAAGATCTGTGAAAACCAGGCAGGGCTCTGGTACATTATACATTCTTAATGAATGTCTTGGCTACTGCTATGGATTTTTACTGCCAAATGTAAAACTAAAGCTAACTTGATTCATCTTTAAAATGTGTCTACCTCTAAGTCACTCAACTGAAGTCAGATGTGAAAGAGTCCCTCAGAGAGGATTTAGCTAAAATCACAAAACCTGAGGGATGAATATTGAAATGTTATTTTTTATTATTTCTAGAAATGCTCTACTTGAAGGATTGATTATTGTCATGTCAAAATTATCACCCATGAGATCCATAAACAAAAGTCAAATTCACAAACCTCTCTCTCTTTGTATATGTGTGCATGTGTGTGTATATGTGATATATACATATATAATAAAAGTTTATGCTCTATATCTATATTTTGCACAGCTACAACTAAAATTATTTTTTACAAATTGCTAAAAAATTATTTCAACAAAATTTTATTAAGTGACTTTTTGGATGCATGCTTGCAATATTATAACATGATAAAAACAATTATTGCTTAGGAACCATGAAAAGTTTTTAACTATTGGTCTTAATTCTAAGATCCATATTAATTAATAATGATATTACTATTTCTATTAAAATTATTTTCTGTTCAGGAAAAGTTATTATAATTAAAATATGTAACTTAGTATAATTAAACTTATTTTCTTTCTGATTTAGGTAAACTGTCTAAAAAAATGTACTTTGAGCAAGGGACATAACAACTGTCTTCCAAGACTTTTCCTGTGTTTTTTTCTCAGTGAATAAAGTAGATTTAATGATTCTCTTTCCCCAATGTTATTCTTCTAAACCTGATGAGGACAAGATGTGTTTGTCAAATACAAAATATAGAAATAAAAAAAAACAACAACAACAACAACAAATTTTAAAGCTATTTTCTCTCTAAAACAAAACCTATAACCATTCTTTAAATATGATAAACATCAAACACGTTAAATACACACACACATACATACATATACAACTATGAAAAAATATAAATTCAGATAAGATACTAAAACACATATAAAAGCAAAATCTTAATAGCTACTTCAAGGAAAGTTTTAGAAGAAATAAAGACATACAGAATGTACTGGAATTTTAAAAATAAGTTAAATGTATTGAGTGCCATAATTATTCATTCAAAAATCATTCTTGTTTTTTAAATTCTATTAAAAAGAGGTCCATAAAAGATTTTTACACAGGAAAATAAGTATAAATAAGTAATTGAAAATTAGGAAACACTTGAAAGGAAATATAAAGCTTTTAAGATATATTAATATGTTAATTTTGTATTCCATAAGCAGAGGAAATGAAATACAAACAAGAGTAGGGGTAATTCTTTACTTACAAAGTGAGAGCAGGTAAGCAAGCAAGAATATTCATTATTTAGGGATTTCTGGACCTAAGGGTAGGTAGGATGATGACCATGCCCAGCTTGAAGCAGCTGGAGGAGCTGGAGACCTTTGTCCATTGTCCTTTATAAGATTATAAAGGGTCTTAAGTCTGAGAGGGAGGTATTGTAATTTTTTATTGTTAAAATAATTAATGAATTAATTAATTAATTTTTTTAAAGAAGAAGAATATATGAAAGGGTGAAGCGTGAGAGCATGTATGTAGGACCCATGGGCATGAACTTCTGGGGGGGGATTGCTGAAGGGGGGGTGCTAGGCAGAGGGGAGCAAAGGAGAAAAATTGGAACTATTGTAACAATATAATCAATAAAATACACCTTAAAAAATAATATTCATTATAATTAAAAATAAAATAATTATATCAATAAAATAATGGCCAAGTATAAATTAAAACTTCTTTTAAAAATAGCCACAAGGTGAAACTAAACTTTCAAGGTAATTATTAAGCAAATTAAAATTATGACATCAATCTGGGAATCAGAGGAGTTCAGAATAAATAAGAAATAAACCTTGGCTTTTGGCTATTTTAACATTGAGTTTGAATGAAGGGTGTGATTTCATCTTTAAAAAGACCTCAGCCTTTCACATAAACTTCTCAATATTTAGTATACTATGCTTTGTGTTAAATACGAGGTTGCATAATATCACATTCCATTTTCCATATGTTATTTCTGGTAATACTTTTTTTTTCTGTTCATTTTATCTTAATGGAATACTTACCTTAATTGTGTGGTAAATAAATTGTCAAAACTGAAACGTCAGTGCTTAATGCAAAAGTTGAAGATAAAAGTCACTAGCTATTTGTAAAATTTATGTTGGATATTGTTATTTTAAGATAACTACTTTTGAACCAATAAAACCTGAAATGAATCATCAAGTTTCAGCTTAAAAGAAAGGATAGCAGCTAACAGAACCAAATAGACTTTGGCTAAAATCTATTTATCTCAGTATTGAGTTATATACATGCAGCTATTATTTTTTTATCGAATACTAATTATAAAGACAAAATAAAACTTTCCTCATGGATACTTTGAAATACAAGTGCTCTATATTTAAATGTGAGGATTAAATGATATAGGGGTTATGATTCAAATCAGTAAGGGAATGTATTACTCTGAAGGATTAAGATTACACGAAAGAAGAAAAACAAGAAAAAGAGAGCTCTTATCCATTGCTGCATAATAAGTCATGTCACAATTTAGTGACTTAAAACAGTAAATGTATTTAGTCTCCCAGAATTCCTGTGGGTATGAAAACCAGATGTGTTAGAGATGGATTGTCCTGGTTCAGAAGCTCATGAAGTCGCGGTTAAGAGTCTTGGCAGGACTTCAGCGGCAATCATTGATTTCCAAGATGGTTCCTCATTCACATACCCGGTAATTTGGTCATGACAATTGACAAGAGGTCACAGTTCTTGATTGTATGGACCTTTTTATAAGGCTAGTTTAGTAGGCTTCTGGAACAAGATTATGAAAGAAAAATGATGATGAAACCACAATTTATTTTAAAATCCAGCCTTAGAGCCTTATGCTTGCATTTCCACCATATCATTGTGGATTACATGGGATGGGGGGGACTGCCTAAGGAAGTAAATTCGAGGGACAAATTTAATTGGGGGTCTTCTTGTAGTTTGGTAGCCACAAGAAGGAATAAAGTTTTCTGTTTTTGAAAAAAATAGTCCTACGTGGTGTATAAAATTGTTTTAGTGTTAATTCTCTAACGGAATCTGGATTGAAGGATCAAAGGGGTTCTCACAATACATTGGGCTAAAGATTTATAGTCATTAAATGAATTTTGGGACCCCATTCAAAATTAAAGTGTGTGCTGGGGTTTTGCACTAGTCACTGTTACATTTAGGTTTTCCCAGTTTTTTCTGCTTTGCTCTTAGAGAAATTCATTCAATTTTTAAAGATGCTTAAGGATCAGAGTATGCCTTTTGACTATAATAAAATGTACTTGGGATGAAATTGGATTATACAAAACTATCCAGTAATGATGAATTCAGAGTTTCTTGGTCCCACTGTAAGGAAGTGTTATGCTTTCTGGATTATATATTTTTTTATATAATGGAATCCCTCCAGAGTGTAGGAGAATTTATTCCTGCACACAGTCATTATGTTAAAGATGAAGACTTTATTTGAACTGAAAACTCCTGATTTCACCCAATAATTTATCAAGATCAATTTTCTTTAAAGTGAAATTAGAAATTATTACATTTCATTACATATTTCCTTTTACATATACAAGTTGCTTTCTTCTTTCCTCATCTTTTTTCTTAATGAAAAGTCACTAACAAGAATTCCATTAAAAAGTGTTATGCTATTATCTGTCCTCAGATAAGTCTGATGACTACAGTCTCCAGACTGTACACTATATTTCTAGCTATAGCTTCTCCTTGCCCGAGTGTATTGTCTCAAACTTGACTTTAATGACTCCATATCTGTTTAATGATTTGATTCTTTGTATAAATGCTAATAATGCTGCTCTTAAACTTACTCTAGATGTTCTGAAAACATATACTCTCCAATGAAACAGGTGGAAATATTTTTCAAATGTAATTTAAAACATAAAAGTTTTCAAAACAAAAACTAATGGCAATATCTCAGATAAACTTATTTAGAGCCCGAAAATACCTGTCTTATTTACACAGTCTTGCCCATCTTTACATAAACACATACACATATGTACACTAAAGACAACAGAACATATCTGCAACATTGTCCTGTCTCTGGCAGATATAATAATTTATGACTAATAAGTAGCACGTAGACCATTTACCCCAATGTAAGTCTTTATAAACAAGTGGCTTTCACCATTTTTCCAAAGAAGAGTGAACTATGGAAATGGGTAAAATGAGCTCTGCCCCTTCAATGCATTTAGGATTTCTAATTTCAAAAATTGATAAATGATAAAATTGTTATTTTAATCTACTAAACGTGATTTTTAAAGCAGCAATAGGAAACCAGCACAAATTGTTTAAAATGTTTTATTTGGCTAAATAATAATCTGAGAAATGGATATAAAGGGAGATTTAAAATAATATATGGGAGTCCAATGACTCATCAAGAAAGGCAAAGGTTTGTAGTTTTGTCAGAGATAAAACATATCAGGCATTTTGAATTGTTTTTTATAAAGATGTTCTTAAGGAGTCTTGGAAGAGTTTTCATTTAAGATGAGATGTAAAAATGAGGACTCAGATATTTAAAGGCACAACAGGGAGTTTGCCGGAGAATCTTTCTGATTATTATGAACAGTATGGATAAAAGCACCAAGCGGCAGAACATTGGACATTAGGTGGAGGAATGCTCTCTTTAATGAAGGACAGACTAGGATCTTTTAACTTTAGTATGTTTGACATTTATCAATTTCTCAGACAAGTAGAAATTTGTGGGATAAGTGAAAGATCAAGAATAATAGTAGACATTTATATCTTATGGCTTCAGAAATGTGATCAGTGAGAAATTATATTATGAGTCTGTTTTTTTTTTTCTAATATAATTTATTTTCAAGCACAGAGTATATAAAAATAATTTTCTCCTAGATTTAAAGGATATAGAAAAGTGAAGTTTAAACACAACTCGGATGCTATTTTTAAATTATCGAGCCCTGCTGGGAAATGGGGAAGGAGAAAGAGAGGTATTGAGGGAAAGATAGGGAAAGGAGACTTCTAAGTGAGGACATCAAAAGAGGGTTCATTGCCCTGGCTGGTGTGGCTCAGTTGGTTGCAACCAATGTCATCATGCAGGTGAAAGGTTAGGTCGCAGTTCGTTTCCTGGACTTGATGCCTGCATTTTGATCTGATCTCCAGTCCCAGTGTATTGGGTAGCAACCAATGATGCTTGACTGTCTCATTGATGTTTCCCCCCCTCTCTCTCTTCCTCCTCTCCATCCGTCTCTCTCTAAAAGCAATGAAAAAATGTACTTGTGTGAGGGAAGATTTAAAAAGAGACCCCTTGCCGACTTTATTTATTTGTTTATTTTTATCGTTTTCACTTTTACAGATGTCCCCATTTCCTCCCCCATCTTTTCCTGACTCACCCAGTCCCCACTCTTCTTGTTGAATTTAAACTTATTTATGGAAGAAAAAAAAAAAAAAAAACCAGAACTTAAATCGTTCTACTTAATAAAAAATAAAAAAAGATGCAATAGAACTTAAGGACAGGAGAGAATTTCTACAAGAAAAAAATATCCAGAGACCTGCATATTAGATAAGGGAGGGGGAGAAAAAACTGAGATAAGAAATAAGGACAAAGGGGGTTTCAAGTGAAATGCTGTATTCAGTGTACTTTGCAATGTGACGGTTCTTGTCACTGTACATATGCTCAGTAACATTACAGGAAGCGAGTCACACTGGCGTGATTAAATGACATATGGAAACCCGTGAAGACAATGAGTTTCTTGTCGGTTCTGTCCAGCACACACAGGACAGCCATCTTTTTAGGTTACCTTCCATAATTCATAGATTCTTTTCTGTTAACTATCAGAAAAGAGAGGAAAAATTATATGCTTCACTTTAAAATGTAGGTAGTTTGCATAACTTTAAATGTTTTTATTGGCTTTAAGTTGTTTTCCCTTCCTCTTTGTCATGCTAATATTTGTCTCAAAAAGCAATTTGTAGGGAAATGTTCTGTGCAAGTGAAATGATACCAGTGATACTGGTGATAAATACCTGGAATATTTACTAAGAAAAAGCAGTACACCGTTCTAGAATACTGATTGAAATACACAATGTTTTGCCTATAATTAGCTAATTATTTTGTTGTACATTGGTATGATTTTCCAGAAAACCTATAAGGTTTCATTTGAAGGGACACTTGATAACCTATTTTCTGAGAATATATATATATATATATATATATATATATATATATTATATAACATATGTAATATAAAACACATGATATACACACATGTTTTAAAGAATGCTTTAGAAAAATAATTCTGATACTGATATGGCAAACTGTGTGTTACTTTGCCCCACTGTTTGTTTATGAACAATGCAAAGCATGGAGTGTCAGTATTTTTAAAGAGGTTATACTAATTAAACATCAAAGGTTCTGTATTAGTATCTTAAGGCTGACATAATAAATTACTACAGGTGGGTTGAAACCAGATAAATTAATTTCTGGAGGCCAGAATTCTGAACCTAAAGTGAGGATTATGCAGGATTATGCTCTCTCTTAAGGCTCTAACCTGACTTGAATCTTCCCAGCCTCGGATAGCTCTCAGCAATCCGTACATTCCTTTGTTTGTAGCTATGTCGCCCAATTTCTGCTTGCCTCTTCAGGTGGCCTTCCCCGTGTCTCTCTGTGTCCCTTCCTCATCTTCCAAAGACACCAGACATTTACTTGAGGCACACATTAATCTCATGTGTTTTTAATTTGATAACTTTGCAAAACCCCTTCATTCAAGTGAGCAACATTGACATATACCAGGGGTAAGAACTCGAACACATTTTTTTTGGAAACACAAGGCCACTACAGATGTTAAATGTATTCAATCTATTGTCTCATTGAATCCTCAGATTAATTTAATAGGGTAAGTAATAATATTACTTTTGTCATTTAGTTGAAGTTACTATAGCCAAGAAATAAAATCTCTTTTGGCTGATGGTTCAGCAAATAGAAGGTGGAAACAAACTCTAATTCAGACAGTTTCAATGCAGAGCTCAGAACCTTAGCACCTTAGCCATGCAGAACACTTATGTAATATTCCACCTAGCTGATACAGACAAGCATTTCAACTGCTGTCTTCTGACTTCATAGATTTTCTTTCATCACACCAGAACCACTTAACTGAATATCCATTTAAACATTGTGCCTATGCTTATTTTGGTTACTTAACAACTAGATTATTTAAAAGTTAATACCAGATTTTTCTATATTTTTCTTTACCATTTGTTTCACTGCACATTTACTGAGTACCCAATCAAGACCAGGCTCTGATCTAGGCACTAGGTATACAGCACTGGGAAAAAAAAAAAAGACAAAAATCATGCTCTCATAGTTTATAGCTTAATGATGTGTTTATATCCAGGTGAAGGATCTTTCACTGAACAATGGAAATTATGTATGTATGTATATATTTATGTGTATGTATGTGTATATATGTAGTATTTAAGAATGCATATATATTCCCTATCTAATACTAGTATAAAATTGTCCTGATTTTAAAGAAGGCTTTCTTAAAATATTATTGTAAGAAAGTGGTAAAGGAGAAAGTTCAAGTTTTCAAAATGGAAATGATGATTGAAATGTTGACCATTTTTACATCCTATAATTTGGGAAAATTTTAAGAGATTGAAGTGGATTGTTTCATGTCCAGGTAGGACATGCTAATATGAAGGCAACAGGGAAATTTTCTGAAATGCATGCAGGATGTTTCTGTCAGAAGTGCTTGGTGTCTCTGCGATGCCTTCGCTAATTCTGCAGTTGGGTGTAACTGTCATTCACAACCGTTGTTTAGTAATTGACTGGTACTGAGCAACTGGATGACCTTTGAAAATGCCACTTTCTGATCAATACCTGAGGTAAAAGTCCTTAGGAGAATATAAATCTCTGAAAAGGATGTTTCTGCTCCTGCAGCTATTATTCCTTTACTCTTAGTGCCAAATTTCTATCAACTTTTGCTTGACACATAAGGGTAATTACTACTGCTTCTTTTTTAAGTGGATTTATTGGGGTGACATTGGTTAATAAACTAGACAAGATTCAACTGTACAACTCAACAAAAGATCTTCTGCACACTGCATCAGACACTCACCACCTAAGTCAAGTCTTTTTCTGTCCCCATTTGTCTCCCCTTTGCCCTTCTACCTTCAATCACCCTTTTGTTCCTCTGCTTATCACTATATGGTTGTCCATGCCTATGTGTCATATATGTATACACCCAGTCATATATATGCATGCCTATTTATATGTATACATATATTTATACATATTCACACACATGAGTATATGTACAATCATATGCACACACACATATATGTGTATATAACACATGTACATATACATGATTTGCTAGAACTAGATCATAAAATACCATACAATAAGGACACTACATTGTTTTGATTTCCCAAATATCCTATGTATCAGTTTTCTTGGGTTATAAGTTAATACTTTTAGTATTATAAAAAGGTTAGCCCTGGCTGGATTGGGTCAGTGGATTGAGTGCCAACCTGCAAACCAAAGGGTCGCCAGTTCAATTCCCAGTCAGTGCACACACCTGGGTTGCAGGCCAGGTCCCCAGTTGGAGGCATGCAAGAAGCAATCATATATTGATGTTTCTCTCCTTCTCCGTCTCCCTCCCTTCAGCTCTCTCTAAAAAATAAATAAAAAATATTTTAAAAAAGTTATATGACAATACAACATCTATTTCTGGAGCTCTTGTTGATATCATGTTCTCTCTACGTTTTAAATTAAATTTTATGAAATATTTCAGTCCCAACTAGCAATGCCATGAAAAGATGGATTCTCCAGCTTTACCTTTATCGTACACTTATTATTATCATTGTGATGGACTCTGATTTATTTAGCCTTTTGCCTGACACAATCTTATAGCTGACTTTGTAGAACAAGTCTACTAATTATACATAACCTATTAACATATATTTTCATGTACTAACTTTCCCTTGGCTATTATTTTAATTTCTGCTTTTTACTTAATATTTCATTTAACTATTCTTTTATACACTATAAGCAATTTATAAATCAAGTATAATGAAAAAAAGGAAAGAACCACAAATAAGATAGTAATAAGATAAAAGCAATTAATGGTGGTTATGACTGTGTAATGATTGACATTTTATATTCTTCATTTCTTTGGAGAAAAACCACATTTTATTTTCAATATAAAAATCAAGTATTAAAGCAGTTGAATAAAATAGTTTTAGAATAATTTATTGACACAGCAAAGAACCTACTCCACTACAATATCGATCTAACATAATATGCTCTGAACTATTTGCTGTAAAATTTTGCTACTCAAAGTACAGTTCAACATATCACCCAGGCTTGTGAGCAATGATGATATTGTGAATAATCTCTATGGCCCCACACAGAACTAAGGGAATCAGAATATGCACTTTAACAAGGATCTAGGTTCTTACGTGTATGATTAAGTTTTGGAATCACTGTTGGAAAAACACATTAAACAAAATGTTCCAAGTAGAAGAATAGTTTTGTGGTCCAAATGTTGGAGTATGTTATATGTAGTATCTTCTACATCTGTGTAGTACATATTAAATTTTTCATATTTTGGAGGTAGTAAAAATATATTTAAGAAATAAAACTCTGAATATTGCAAGTATGTGTGATAAATGTATTTTTAAGTAAAAATTATTTAATATGCTAAAGAATAAATGTTCTATATAAAGTATTTAAATTTACTTATCTAAGCCAAAAGAAAACTAAATAAGAGAAAATTATTTAGTGAAGCAGGGTAGGGAAGGACTAAGAAGCAAGGTTAGACCTATAACAGAGTATTTCTCTTTATTTTTTATGATGAGAATTTGCTTATATAGAGATAAATACATATTTTTTACATTTTATTCAACAATTTATCAGACAAAAATTAATAATCTATTTATCCAGATGTTAAATACTATATATACTTATAAGAATATTACCAGTAAAGTTAGTAGAAATGCATAAAAGTATTTTATGTAAGCTATTACAATACAAAAATTATTATTATTAATACACTTTGTTTAAAATGTTATGCAGAGATATAGTTACCATTACTCTTTCCAAGTTTTCATAATTTTTCTTGATACTGGAAGTATACTTTCTAATACCTAAAAAAAAATAGTTCATGTATAATACACATTTTTAAAACAATTTTCAGTAGGTTTTAGTTCAAAGGTTTTATACATCACTAGTTCATGGACTATGACCCAATTGCCAAATCTCACACATCCAGATTAAGCTCAGTCTTTTAAAGATGTAAAATACTCACTCTGAGTTGATGAATGAAACTTTGGAATTTCTGTGCTTCTCTTCACAATATCACAGGTTTAATGAAATCAGTTTCTATCTATAATTCTTAGTGGAAATATCTAGAAAAGAATTAATTGTTTACTTCTTTGAGCTAGTCATCATGCAGAGCCTCCTCCCGTTAAATCACTGGTTCAATGCATAGAAGCACCAAAAGAAAGGGATGGAGAGAAGGTGGCCAATTTTCTAAAGAATTCTACTGATTTTATTATCTCTGTCACTATTTTCCAAACATAAGTCTATGCTGATTCTTTCACAGGAATTTTAATGGTCTAAGGCATTTTCCTCAGGATTTAAATACCAACTCTTCTGTCCAGCTTTGTTGAGGTGAACCTAAAATGTATGAGTCAGCTGAAAACCCACAGGGAAACAGATTGTACCACTTTTGTCAGAAGCCTGACCTGCCAAAGCTTATTTATTTTGGTACTCCTGAAGGAAAAGCCACAGTTGTTGTTGGATTCTTGGAAGATATGACCTTTCAGAAGTTTTTGATTCAGCAAAATAATTGAATTTTGACATGATATTGAATTTGCTTTCATTTTGCTGATAAATCTATAGGACACCCAACTTTCTACAAGGACTGGAGTTTAAAAAATAATCTGGAAGTCAATTCTGTTGCCCTATATTATATTGTTAGTAAATTAACAACAACAAAAAAGAATTATCAATGCGACCAGTTAAACAATGCAATGTGTTAAAATAAATTTGCTTATACTTTGTTGCTTTTAACATATATTTATTTTACAAATCTTGTTGTAAAGTTGTCCATATGTTTTTGGGATAGACACAGCTTTACATTGTGAGATAATATATTTTTTTTCAACCGTATTCTAAAATGTTCTCTTGTATGAAAAATTATGTGAGTAAATGGTGCTTTTGTTTGGATTATTGTATCTAGTATTGTCTGACATCTGTTATGTGCTTACCATTAAAATGAGTAGTTGTTTTTGTAAGCTTAGTGTTTAATATAATTTTTAATACTTTATTTTTATTGTATTTTTTCATTACCATTTATTCCCCTTATACCCTCTTCCACCTTCTCCCATTGCCTGTCCCCAACAAACATCACACTGTTGTCCCTGTCTATGAATTCTTTTTTTCTTTTTTGATCCATCCTTTCACTCCCCAATCACCATCCCCAGAGCTATCAGCCTGCTCTCTATGAGCCTGATTCTATTTTGCTTGTTAGTTTAGTTAGTTTCCTAGATTCCACATGTGAATGAAATCATAAGATATTTGTCTTTCTCTGACAGGCTTATTTCACTTAGCATAATGTTCTCCAGGTACATCCATGCTGTAACAAAGGGTAAAATGTACTTATTTTACTGCTGAGTAGATTTCCATTGTGTAAATGTTCTGTAGTTGTTTTAAGCAGTCATCTACTGACAAATATATAATCTGCTTCCTAATCTTGGCTATTGTAAATAGCCCTCCAATGAACATAGGTATGCATATATTCTTTTGAATTAGTGTTTCTGGTTTCTTTGGATAAATTACCAGAAGTGGGATTGCTGGGTCATAAGGCAGTTTCATTTTTTATTTTTTGAGGTATCTCCATACTGCTTTCCACAGTAGCTGCACCAATCTGCATTCCCACCAACAGAGTGTGAGCATTCCCCTTTCTCCATATTCTTACAGCACTTGTAGTTTGTTGATTTATCAATGATGACCATTCTGACAGGTGTGTAAAACCTCATTGTGGTTTGAATTTCTCTGATGATTAGTGACTTTGAGCATCATTTTTCCATATGTTTATTGGCCATCTGCATGTCCTCTTTCGAGAAATTACTATACAGGTCCTTTGCCCATTTTTTAAACTGAATTGTTTGTATTTTTTGGTGTTAAGTTTTTAAGTTTTTATAATTTTGGAAATTAACCCCTTATCAGATGTATTGGTGAATACTTTCTCATATTCAGTTGGTTGTCCTTTTATTTTGTTGATAGTTTATTTTCCTGTGCAAAAATGTTTTTGTTTGATGTAGTCCCATTTGTTTATTTATTTGTTTCCCTTGCCTGGGGAGATAAGTCAGAAAAATATTGCTAGAAGAATTTTCTGATATTTTACTATCTATGTATCCTTCTAGAATTTTTATGGTTTGGAGTCTAATATTTGTGTTTAATCCATTTTGAATTTATTTTTTGTGTACCATAAGAAGGTGATATAGCTTAATTTTTTCTGCATGAATCTGTCTAATTTTTCCAACTCCATTTTTAAAATTAGATATCCTTAGCCCACTGTATGTGTTTGCTTATTCTGTCAAATATTAATTGGCTATAAAAGTCTGGGTTTATTTCTGGGATCTCTGTTCTGTTCCATTGATCTGTGGGTCTGTCCTTATATCATTACCATTTTGTTTCGATGCTGATGGCCTTATATTTCAGTTTGGTTTTAGGTAGCATAATTCCTCCAACTTTGTTCTTCTTTTTCAAGATCACTGTTGCTATTTGGGGTCAGGTCATTTGTGGTTTCATATAATTTTTTGAAATATTTGTTCTAGTTCTGTAAAATATATCATTGATATCTTAATAGAAATGGTGTTGAAACTGTAGATTGCTTTGGGTAGTACAGGCCTTTGAATGATGTTAATTCTAACTATTTATGAACACAGTATGTGCTTCCACTTATTTGCATCTTCTTCAACCTCATTCTTCAATGTCTTATAATTTTCCAAGTACAGGTTTTTTTCATCCTTGGTTAGATTTATTTCTAGTTATTTCATTCTTAATGAAGCAGTTGTGAATGAGATTGTTTTTTTAATTACCCTTTCTGGTAGCTCATTATTGGCATATAAAATGCAATTGATTTCTGGATATTAATTGTTATCCTGCTACCTTACATATTTTACTGTTCAGTTCTAGTAGTTTATTGATGGAATCTTTAGGGTTTTCTATGTACAGCATCATTTGATATGCAATTAATTACAGTTTTCTTTCTTCCTTTCCAATTTGGGTGTGTTTTATTTCTTCTTGTCTGATTTCTGTGATTAGGGATTCCAGCACTATGTTGAATAAGAGTTGTGAAACTAGACATCTCTATCCTGTTCCTGATCTTAAGGGGAATGCTTATACTTATTTTCCATTGAGTATAATGCTGGCAGTGGGTATGTCATATATGGCCTTTATTACATTTAGTTATGTTTCCTCTATTTCCACTTTTACCACAAATGGGTGCTGGGTTTTAGCAAATGCCTTTTCACCATCTATTGATATAATCATGTGGTTTTCATGCTTCATTGTTTATGTGGGGAATCACATTTATTGATTTGAAAATATTGTATCATTCTTGTACCCCTGTTGTAAAGCCTACATGATGATGATGTATAATCTTTCTGACATACTGTTGTATTAGTTTTTCTAATATTTTTTTGAGTATTTTAACATCTATGTTCATCATAGATATTGACCTATATTTTTATTTTTTTTATAGAGTCTTTATCTGGTTTTGGAATTAGAATAATGCTAGCCTCATAAAACAAGTTTAGGAGTTTTCCCTTCTCTTGAATAATTTGAAAAGAAGAGGTGTTAGTTCCTAAAATGTTTAGTAAAATTTATGTGTATGCCTTCTGGGAAAAGGCTTTTGTCTTTTTTGGAATTTTATGATTACAGCTTCAATTTCACTAGGTGTAATCTGTCTATTTAGGTTTTCTGATCTTTTTCTGATTTAGTTTTAGAAGATTGTATGTTTCTAGGAAACATATCCATTTTGTCCAAGTTGTCCAAATTTTTGGCATATAGCTGCTTGTAATATTTCTTAAAATCTTTTATATTTCTTTGGTGTCAGTGGTGACTTTTTCTCTTTCATTTCTGATTTTATTTGGGTCCATTTAAAAAAAAATTTGATGAGTCTGGCTTAATAATTGTCAATCTTGTTGACCTTTTCATAGAACCAGATCTTAGATTAATTGATCTATATTGTTTAACTGTATTTTTTTATTTATGCTCTGATCTTTATTATTTCATTCCTTTTGCTAACTTTTGGTATTATTTTGTTTCTTAGTTCTTTTTCAAATTCCTTTAAGTATAAATTTGGATTATTGATTGAGCTTTTTCTTGTTTCTTGAGATTGGTCTGTAATGCTATAAATTTCCCTCTTTGAACTGCTTTACCTGAGTCACACAGATTTCTGGGGATTGTTTTGTCCTCATTTTTATTTGTTTTAATGTAACTTTTGATTCCTTTCTTGATTTTATTGTTAATTCACTCATTGTTTAATAAACATGTTAGGGAATAGTTTTGTAAGGCACCTATCCCATTTCATATATATGGGTGTTTTTTGAATATTGGATTTGATACATATTTTTTGAAAGTTTAACATTTTTATTGTTTATACTATTAGAGTTGTCCCAATTTTTAACCATGTGTCCCTCTCCTTCCAGCCTGCCCCCCACTCCCATAGTCACTCTTACACCATTGTTTCTGTCCATGGATCATGCATATGTGTTGTCTAATTCCTTAACCTTTTTCTACCCAGTTTCCACTTCTTCCCTCACCTCTGCAGTGGTCAGTCTGTTCCATGTTTCTGTGTTTCTATTCTATTGTGTTCTTTAGTTTATTTTGTTCATTAGATTCTAGTTATAAATGAAATAATATGATATGATTTTTCATAGAATAGCTCATTTCGCTTAGCATAGTAGTCTGCAGTTTAATTTATACTGTCACAAAAAATAAGAATTTCCTTTTTGACTGCTGTATAGTATTTCATTGTGTATATACACCATAGCTTTTTGATCCACTCATCTACTGATAGGCACTTAGGCTATTTCCAAATCTTGGTGGCTGTTGATAATGCTGCAACAAACATAGTCTAATAAGGGTCCCCCAAAGTCTCCATAGCCTATGGTTTGGGGATGGGGAAGCAGGCAGTGCAGCTTTTAAGGTAATTTGCATATATATGGCAGGTAGCTATTTTCTTAGTTATGCAAATATCTATGGTTGATCATGGCCATGGAAATGGCAGAAGCTTTAACCATTGAATAATGATGAAAAAGCTTATGGGACTTGCACAACATTCTGTGAGTGGCCAGGACTGGTCACCTCACTGACTGCATCACAGGCTATGGTCAGGGTCTCAAAAATAAGGCAGCAGCCATTTGAAAAAAGAGCCATGCAGTTTTGAAAGAAAAGGAGAGAGCCAGGCAGAAGGAAAGGTGGCGACCATTAAGCACAGAGCCATGCAGTCTGAAAGAAGAAAATAAGCCAGCCAGAATGAAATCCAGCAGCCATGTGCTGCACTGGGCCACACACTGAAAAGACTGCAGAGGGACCGTACCAGCCCACTATGAGGCCTGGTGTATAAGAGACAGAGTCAAAATGTAGCAGCGAGGCAGCTTGGTAAGAGAGCTGGTTCACTATGGGAGAGGGCCACATGGCCTGAGCTATTAAAAAAGCTGGCCCACTGCTGCTTTGATCATGCCCACTCCAGCTGACTCAGAAGCCACCAAGGGCTCAATGTGCAGACCTGGACTCTATCTTGAGTCTTGGAACTCGGGACATGAAGAGAGGACACTCTCAGGACTTGTGCTTTTCCTGGACTTCATCATGATCCAGTGTAACGTGGCACAAGCTTTCATGGACTGTTATATGGAGGCTGATGACAACGCACCCCAGATCCTGAAGGAGAGAGCTGACAGATAAGGAACAGGGAACTATTTGGTCTATAACTTTTTGGGGAGCAAGGGAAGTGCTGGGTCCTGTCGGGGAACAAGGCTCTGAACAGAGGTCCTCCCAACCCCACCACTCCAGATTGGAATACTGTAAATAAAGACCTGTTCTTCCCAACACTAATTGTTGGGTCTTACACCAAGGCACCACATGAATGAACCCCCTTTGCTTGGAAACAATAAGGGTGCATAAATTATTTTGGATTGGTGTTTAAGGATTCTTAGGGTAGTTTTCCAGAAGTGAAATTGGTAGGTCAAAAGGCAGTTTCATTTTGAATTTTTTGAGGAAACCCCATACTGTTTTCCAGAGTGGTTGCACCAGTCTGCATTTTCACTAACAGTGCATTAGGGTTCTCTTTCCTCCATATCCTCACGTGCACTTGTCTGTTGATTTATAAATGATAGTCATTTTGACAGGTGTTAGCTGATATCACATTTGTTATTTTAATTTGCATTTCCCTGATGGCTAGTGATGTTAAGCATTTTTCATATGACTGTGGACCATCTATATGTCCTCCTTAGAGAAGTGTCTATCAGATCCTTTGCCCATTTTTTAATTGGATTGTTTGTCTTTCTCGTGTTGAGTCATATTTGTTCTTTATTTTGGAGATTAAAGCCTTGTTTGATGTATTGTTGGCAAATACATTGTCCCATATAGTGGCTTCCTTTCTTTGTTTTCCTGATGGTTTCTTTAGCCATGAAGAAGCTTTTTTAATTTGATGTAACCCCTTTTATTTATTTTTTTCCCTTGCCTTAGGAAATATAATGGCAAAGATATTTCTCTGCAAGGTACCTGAAATTTTACTGTGTGTGTTTTACTCTATGATTTTATGATATAGCAACTTATATTTACTATAATAAACTCAAAATGGGTAAAAACTTAAGTATAAAAATGGGTTTGAAACAATGTTAATTTCATATTAAAACTCTTTCCCACAGGAAAATACAAAACAAATGAAAATAAATTTTAGGTAGTGTTTAAAAACCTTTTTAGATATTTCTACATGAAAATTGCACCATCTAACAGATATTGTGCTCTTTTTTGTTTTATTTTTCTACTTCATTTTTTATCTTCAAAACATCTACAAATTATTCATCACTCATTATAAACAAATCCTAGATCTTTTTTTATATCTGATATATTAACTCATTCATTTAAGTTAATGTAATATCTACACTTAAAATTTGGGATGATTTGTCCTTCATTATGACTAATAAAATGTGAAACTGAATTACAATGTCTCTGAACATAATGGTCACCTTAATATTAGTAATATTAATAGAATTACATTGTATTTCATATATATACACACATTTTTGCAGCAAACTTAGACATTTTAAATATGATAATGCATTAAGATAAATTTATAATTAATACATTTGAAATAACTTTATAAAATTGAAATAATTTTAAGATATATCTCTATTTTATTTAAATATCTGAACTTATGGTAATAAACATAGATAGGGTATAAACTTAATTTTCTGTGTTCAAAATAGATGCTTAAGTTAAATAGCAGCATGGTTTTCTTTTCTGAACCATTAAAATTGAAGACAATATAATATTTATTAAAATTTATCTAATTATATTTTAAACATATGTTTTTTAATAGCTGTATTTCTTTGTATTCAGTACAGACATTATCAAGTATTTTAACATAAATTTTGACAATTTCCAGGAAAATTCTCAAGAAATATATGTTTAAATAATTTTTTCTATCACAAACTTGTGATTTGTTTTGTAAGTAATTACATGGAAGCAACTAAACAATTAACCAGTAAAACCTTTTGGAAAAATAATGTGTTTAGTAGAAATCAGAAAATTCTGCATTTCAAAGAAAGAGAATATGCCTCCTTTCAACTTGGATTCAGCTTGAACATTGTTAATATTATGCTCCAGGACTGTCCAATCCCACTAAAAAAGCAACCAGTGTCTTTTAATATATAATTGGATAAGGGATATCTGATACATATATAAAATGTATTATTACTACTCCGCCATAAGAAAAGATGAAAGACTGTCATTTGCAACAACATGGATGGATCTTAGGAATATCATGTTAAGCAAAATGAGAGACAGAAGTCAAGAACCATATGATTTCACTCATATGTGGGACATAAAGCTAAAGCAACAAATGAGCAAACAGGAAAAGCAAGCAACAAATTATAGACACAGACGACAGTATGGTGGCTTCCATAAGGAAGGGGTTAGGGAGGTTAGTAACAGGTTAAGAGGGTCAAACATATGTTGACAGAAGATCATTTGACTTTGGGTGGTGGGCACACAATGCAATACACAGATGATGGATCCTAGTATTGTACACTCAAAACCTATATATATTTTAGTAACTTTTGTCATCTCAATAAATTTATCTAGAAAAGAGAATCCTGCAGTCCTGCCTTGAGATATAGGGTTAAAACTTATAGCTAGCTCATGGAAAAAATAAACACAAAATATCCCAAAATTATATTAAAACAACTATTATTTACTTATGTTTATTATATACTGTATTAGAAACTCTTTTTAAGTATTTTACATATAATAACTCAGCACTCCAATTACCTTAGATTGAGGTCCATTCATTACTTTTTTTCTTTTTTATAAAGGATAAAATTGAGTAATACAAGTTATATTTTCTTGATGCATAGTTTCCTCAAATTTAAATATTTCTTAAGGATATATCTCAATGGTATCTTAGATTCTTGGAAGAGTAAATTACCCAACGTTACACAGATAATATTTGTTGAGGTTTAATTTCAGCTTTAGGCCATCTGCCATTGTTCTCTTAAGCACACTTAGACACACGTTGCCATTGGGTAGAAAGCAATTTAAAGTTTTGTGCTAAACATATTCACTGAAGACAACTTAATGTTTAAATTTCAGGCAACCATTGACTATTAGGTGGTCATTGAAGGCTCTGATTTTTAGAAAATGCCCATTAAATACACCCTCATCTGAAAAAAATAAACAAACAAACAAACAAACAAAAAAAAACCCATGTTAAAAAGATAAAGCCAAAAAGGAATCTATTAGCAGAACAAAAAAAGTCTTTATTCATTCTCAACTCTCTCATTGTGTAGAGAAGTGATGTTCAAATTAAGTTAGAAACACATTCAGTTGCATTTGTTATCTTATATAATGCAAGTGTGTTTAAGTCTAAAGGTACTTCAAACACATCTCACAATCTGCACTGTACTATGTGATTTTTCAACATAGTCTTGTTGATTTTATGCATTTCCAAAGTACATTTAGCTACTCTGAAAGTGCCATGAAGTTGGAATACATATAACTACCAATTTCAGCTATTAACCTTATATCAAAGTAGAGATAAAAACAGTAATATTTACTGAAAACGATTCTAGTAAGTTTTTCTGTTATTGTATTTCATGCTATATGTGTTTCACAGTTGTGGTACTTACTGTAAGTGAAACTATGAATTATTTAGATAACATTTTTGTTTTCTTTTTTAAATCTAACATTGTATCACTAAATCTATCTTAATTTCCTCATGTTTATAGAAATACTTGTATATACAGATTATTTCACGTTCTATTTTTGTTTCTTCAGTAAATCTTGTTTTCAGATAGAAGTTTACCAATGTTCATAACCTCTACGGTTACTTTTTTCCTTTCCCTCTATTCCAAGACATTGCTTAATTATACAATGTTGTGTTTAGTATGTTAACTTACTGTTTAAGAATTCTTTAGTTAATATCAAATCCTAAAATACCCTGCATCTTTAGAATGCCTTACCTCTCTGAATCTTGTTTATCTTGTGGTTATATGTAAAATATGATATAGATTTGCACAACAAACACTGAAATAAGACATCATAATTTATCCAATGAGTTAAATCATCCTTGGTGACTACTTGTCAAGATGCCATAATTCTTCTAATATTTAATGTGTTAATAAAATTTTATTAATTTATCTATGGCTTGACTTAGTAATGTGTCAGATAAGATCAGTAGAATATTTACTTCATATGTTTATAGTTAGAATTAACTGAGTCATATAGGCTTAAATATTTAGAATATTGATTAATTAATAGTAAATATGTAATTGTGGGATATTATCTGTGTTATGATAGTTAACATCACTGATGAATTTTAATGATAAAACGCTGAAAAATTAATACAAAGAAAAAGCCACTTCTAAACTCATAAGTAGTATATACCTCCATAAACAATTGTAAGATCATACATTATTGGCTGAAGCTATTAGTGTACTTTTAACAAATACAAGAAAAAATACAGAAAAAATATCCAATTGTAGCTCTGTTAACTACTCTCATTCATACATGTTTAAAACAATACTTTGTAAAGTATATGATTATCTAACCACTATGCTGTACAACTGAAGCTAATACAAAATTATATTGAATGTAAACTGTAACTTGAAAAATAAAAAGAATAAATAAGTTTTAAAAAGGAGAAATAAAACAATACTTTTACATTAGTTTATTTAAAATTTATGATTGTGAATCTCAAATGAACACAAAAGCATTGCCCAATGGTTCTGTCACTTGATACATCAATTCTGAAATGATTATTTCAATTCTCTTTCCTCAATTTTCAAACATCCTCCCCTCTCTCCATTCCTCATACATAGCAGATGACCTCACCTTATACTTTGTCATAAAATGTAACCCATTTTGATATATTTAGTTTCTTTTCCTAATACCCAATATGAAATCGTATCTGAACCCCTCTTATTGTTTTTAACCCTTTTATATTAAGGGACGCTTTACTTCTCTTGCCTGGGATAAATCTCTTCTTGTAGTCCAGAATCCGAAGCTCTGTGCAATCTCAAGGATGTCTCTTGCTTACAAAATTATTTTATCATTTTATCACTCTCTCTACATACAAACAGGATGTAACTTTTCATGTCTTAAAATACTCACCTTAATATTCCTACTTCAAAATGGCTTAAATGACTAAATTATTTAGTGATGGTCCACAAAGTAGCATTACTGGAAAACAACACTGAAACCAACCACCTTAATTTGATTTAAACATCATCTTAGCTTCACCAGTTCCATTAAAAAACAATTTGTTTTTCTTCTGTCTTTAAATCCAGCATTGCATTACTAAATCTTTAACAAACACGAATATTTTATCATAATTTTTCATAAAATTAATCCATTTCTATCAGTATTGCCTTCCCACCATTCCATGGAACTTGCAATTTTCAAGAATCCAACGACATCTCCATCAATTACATTTTCCATTCTCATCTTCCTTAATTGACATCACTCATACATTTATTCCCCTGTTTTTACCCCAATGTCCTGTACTGCTGATTCTTAAAGTTTGATGTTTCCTTATCCTTGTTTGACTCATAATCTTTACAAAGGTCAGCTGTTAGAATTTTTCAAGACTCATTCTTAGGATAACTTCTCTCTACGCTGTTTTCTCAGGGGTCTTATTCTATGCAATGGCTTCAAATACCTTAGATTTGCTTTTACATCTTATATTCTCTGAGTTTTACATGATCAAAAAAGCTCAATAACTTTTTAATAATTTCAACTTTATATGTATCTTAATTAAAATGCTCAAAATATAATCAATTATATTTCCCCCAAAATCTAGTTATACTTTCTTTGTTTTTATCTCATTACTGGACAACATCTAGCAATTAAAAACAAACAAAAAAGTGGAGACATTTTTGTTCTTTCTTTTCCCTTTTCATCCCTACAATATGTCATCACAATGCAGACCTACTTACCTTTGTTTCATCTGCCGCAATTACAGTTCAGTTAGTTTTTCATTGTTGGAAGACACATACAGATTTTGTCTTAATATGATGGTAAAAAACATCTCTCTTTAAGATAGATTTTTCTTCATAATTTTATCCTCCTCCAAGAGAAAATTTTCAAAATTGAATATGTATTTGTTTAGCCAATTAATATAACAATTACATTTTATTTTCCTGTAAAATATAGATAATAACATTTATTTTCCAAAATTATCATTATTCAATGAGATGATGTACATAGGCAATTTACAAAAAGGTTTGCCCATTAAAATTCACTGGAAAGTGTTTATTTCAATTACATTCAATTGAGATTTGAAGGATCTAATGTGACAATTATAAAAAATATTATCATTTGATGTTATGATGGTGTTTTAAAATATTTTACAGGTAATTATGAAAAACCCATTACATTTTTTATTAGTCTACAAAATTATTTAGTTTTCTCAATAGTCTTATTTGTCATTGCAGCTTAGAAATTATCACTAGCATATACACAGTGGTAATAAGTGATCCACACACTATCTGACTGATTTCACATTTCTTAGCTTTATTTTCCCTTGCCTTTGGTTGTTTATTGTTTGAAATGGCAGAGATCAACCAGAAGGACAACATAAAAAGTCATCAGGGTGACCTGAAGACCATTTAAGCAGAATCTTTGAAGTCACACTTTGAACTTTCCTGAGACAAAGATAAAATGAAAAATAAATTAGATATTAGAAAGATCTCTGAAGGAACTCTAGAGAAATTATAGTATTTTTATTAGTTTTAAGAAATAGAAAAGATACTTTAATGTTGATGTTATCCTTAGCAATTGCCATCAAATTCGTCGGCAGCCGTCCGTCTCGAGAGACGATGGTGTAGCTTCTTAAGAGTCTATCTGCACCGCCGAGAATGGCTGTGCAGTCCAACTCGGGAGTGACACGGTATCTGTCTCCTCCAGTGTTGAATCGACATCTTGCGATGACGCTGGAGTGTCCTCTCCAGTGAAGCTGAAGCTACAGAGCCTGGGCAGGGTGATATGGAGGGTCTGCTGTTGCCCATGCAGCAGACCCCCCCTCTCTTCGCAGCTGAAGGGTCCAAGGGAAAGACGGAGTCAATACAGCTTGGCTTCAGGTGCGCCGCAGGAGTTGCCGGTGTTGACTACAACGTCAAACCGCCTTAGGGACTCCGGCTCCGGATTTTCTGTCGGGGTTTACTCCCTTAGCCTTTCCCCTGAAGAGGTATGCCGCAAGGCAGCGGAGGTTTTTTGGAGTCAGAGTTTTCCTTCTCTGATGAATTGCCATCAAATTAACTTTATGTTTTTGTGAACTGTATGTTACATTGTTTTGCAATCATAATACATGGTATTTTAATATGTTTTTGGTATTGCATTGCACCAAATTTAAAATTCTAAAAACTATATAAAATATGTCATAAAGCATATTGTGAAACTTCTTCACTGTGTAATTAATTTTTCCTCTATTGAAAAATTGTACATAAAAAAAACTTACCTGATGAATTTTTGTATAGAATTATTTATTGATACACAGGGTATGTGAAAGTACCTTAGCTTTTTTGTTTGTATTGGATGTAATTCAATAATCAATACATAAAAACACAAGAATAAACTCTGTGTTTTGCATACTGACAACTGTAAACCATCTGATTAATTATCTATTTACATATAAAGAGAATAAAACTATTTATGTTTACTAATGTAGTTTTAGGGATGAAATGAAGCACTTAAAATACCAGAAGTTACCAGTATTTTTTTGTTATTATTGGAGGTGATTAATTTTGTAAACAATAAAGCTCATAAATAGAATACTTATAATACTTCAATAGAAGGACCACTGCCTAGCAAAAATATATTTTAAAGAATTAAAGATAAGCTATGTGGTTTTCTTCCAAAAAAAAATAGTTTGCAATTTTTAAACCATCTTTGTGATAACAAATCATTGTAATTATATAGCTTAGTTGACACTTCCTGACATCTAGTGACTGGAAAATAACTTCCTTATGTTTCTATGAACTTTCTTCTGGGAAATTTGTAGATTAGATAAAATTTTTTAAATATAAAAAGTTATTACATATTCTTTACACAACTCAATTTCCTGTAATGATAGCATTCTATGACCACAGTATAGGAGGTCTGTCCAGAAGTTATCCAGCCATGTAGTATAAAAAGAGACATTTATTGAGGAAGATACAGGATACGAGATACTTTGTACATAGGAGAATTATGCCTCAATCCCCTTCAAAGTAGGCACTTTGGGACCTCACACACTTCTCCCAGCATTATGATCTTCTTGAGGAAATCTGGTTGATCGGTATGGCTTGAATGAAATTATTAGTGACTACAGCTTGATGATATCTCTGCTCTGGTGGCAGAAACTGCAGAATGGATTTTGCCATGATACATTTCATGCCAAGATCCTGCATCAAAGTCTCAGACATGGCAGTTTTTGGAATCCCCAGATCAGCTTCTCATTCTTCCACTGTCATCGCCTATCTTTGTTGATCATAGCCCAAACACATTCAATGTTCTCAGGTGTTCTGCTTGTTGCAGGCCTTCCAGAATGTGGATCACTTCAACAGATTCTCAACCATTTTTGAAGTGTGTGAGTCACACCTTTATGTGCACTGCACGCATTGCATCATCCCCAAAAGCCTTCTGAATCACCTGAAGAGATATTATGGAGGAATGTTCTAGCTAAATGCAAAGCTTGATACAGATTTGTGTTCTACCCACTCAGTCATATTGAATGTGACAGCCACACAGTATACATGCTCACTCAACAGCATATACTGCCTTCACTAACTAGTACAGTGAAGTCATCATTGTTCATGCATGTGCATTTCAGTCCAGTCTCCTTGGCTGCCATGTCATGCAAATGATTCTCATTATATTAACAATGGATGGGCTCTTCCCAACAGACCTCATATACAGAATTTAACATTATGTTATAGGTCTTGGATTTCTTGCTCCTTTTTGTTTTGTTTTTTTTACTCTTGTTTCTCTCAACATTTCTTTTTCTGTTGTTTAATCACCCTATCACCAAGATTACTGATTCTTCAGCTTTGCTGAATCTTCTGAGCTCATTATACATTTTCTTCATCTCTATACATTGTTTTGAATCGTTTCAATTTGCTTTATTTTTTTCATTTCCATTTTACTGCTGAAATTACCTACCCATTGTGCATATAATCTACTTTTTTTTGTTAGGACATTTATTATGTTAATCATAGGCATTTTAACTACTCTGTTAATTCTGTATTGTGATGTGTCTAATCCTAGTTCTCATAATTTATTTTTGATGTCTTTCTATATGCATCATAATTTTTTGGTTGTTTAATACTAGACATATTGTATCAGACAGTACACCTACTAAAAAAAGTGTATTCTTCTTTATTCTAAACATTTTATAAAAATGGTTTCACTTGTTTCAGTTCTAAGCTTATCAACATTTTATTTATGATTTTTTATTGTATACATGCATTTATCTGAATTATTTTTAGTTATCAAGTGGTTATTTACCTATCTTATTGTTATCAAATTATTTATTTTTTGCATTATGGCTAAAGAAAAATATGATTTTATTATTTGGTATTTTCTGAGATGTTTTTTGTTGGTAGAAAACATGGTCCACTTTCATTTTAGATGTCCTTGAAAGAAATGACAATTTTATAGAGTAAGCTTATAATTGTGAATTTTTTTTTGTTTATTCCATAGAGAAACTTCATACAGTTTATTAAGTCTTAGCCACATCAGACTTTCTATCTCTACACACACACACACACACACACACACACACACACACACATGCATACACACATTCACACTCACACTCACACAGACGCTAAGAAAATATCTTTAATACAACGGTCCCCAACTGTCATGTTTTTCAAACTCCAACACTATTTTAAAACTGCCACTTTGAGAATATAGATGTAAAACAGATATAAATTTTCCCTAAAAGGCATTGTATATAGCAACTAACCAAGCATGTCTACATAAGTAACTTATGTGTGTTCGTGTGAGTGTATGCACGTGTGTTTTTATATTCATAGAGAAGACCTAACAATATCGTGATTAGTCTAACAATTTGATAAACAAGGAGGTAAGGAGATGAAACAAGTAAGTATAACACTGTCAAGAATCATCTCTTTTGCAGAGCATGAGAAAAGCTATTCTATTTCAGAACTCATTTCCAGTTTAAGTTAGTTAATTCTGCAAATGAAAGGGCATACATAGAACATACACATATGCAGTGGATCCTTAAGTTACAATGTAGAATTTGATTTTGAAAAAGAAATATTTTTAAGCTTCATCTACCTTAACACAAGTAAACAAAAACAGGAAAATTATTTGATTGTATTTGTTCCTAAATGAACCATTCTCTTTTACCTTTTTTTTTTTTTTGAACATGCCATTTTGATTTATTCCAGTGTATTCTATTTTAGAGCACTGGCTTTCTACTGAATAAGAGTTATTTCTTTAGATTTTAGTACGGTTTGCAAATTCACATTACTTGCCATTCACCCTTCATATCTTAAATCTTTAGTGCCTGATCTCATATTAACCCAAGCTTTGTTTTTGCTTTTCTTCCGAATCAGATAACATAAATAGATTTTTTAGAATACCCTTTTAAGTGTTATAAATTGTGTTTTCTAATTTTGCAGTAATCAGGGCATGGAGTAAAGAACAAAATCTTTATGAAAAGAAAATGCATCAATGCCTTTTTAGGCAATAATAATTGTGGCAGTGAGACTATAGAACAGCCAGTAGCCTAGGTGGCATCGGCATCTATGCAGGAGCAGCAGCAGCATCTTCTGGATGAAAAGAAAAAATGTGAAATGACAGCAATAAGACTGTAATTAGTGAAAAAGAGTTACTTGCAAATAAAAGTCTATTTCTTTTCAGATCATTATTAGAAGTATAAATAGAACTGAAAACAGAAAATGTACAAGCTCTAATAAGTTTATATAAATCTTTAAGTTAATCTTTTACTTAAATATGGTATTCTAAGTATGAATTGACATGCTTAATTTTGAAAGAAGGAGATAATCTTAGTTAATTATGGGATAAAATTTGATCTTTTGTTAGAAATAATTATGTGCACTTACACTTTTGTTTTAACTTTCACATTATGAAAACGGTTTTATCTTTTTTCAGCTGGCATTTTATCTTAACAGTTTAAAACAAATTTTGTGAATTAATGCTGCAATCAACCATGTAAAAAACAATATCATGGGTAATAGTTACTTTTAAATACAATTAGTTGACATGTGTGTTATTGTTTAGGCATTTGAAATAAAGCTTCTTTAATCATTTAAAAATATTGATAAAATACTACATATAATAAGGGGTTGGACAGGGTGAGAAACCAGTAATTATATTTGAATGAGGTTTCCCTTGGGGGAAAAGGTTACAGGACCATACTTCAGGTGTTTTATAAAAAGGTCACTCAGTTGGAGCCTGTATAGCGCACATTAGTACGCAATCATTGCACCACAGCTTGACCAGTACCACAACCAGACATTAACCGGATATAATCTTACGCAGTTTATGTAAAAACAGAATAAGCAGTGTTCTCAAGTTCTGCTTTCTTTGACCAAATGTGCTCTTTCTTTATATAAGTATGCAAAATCCACCTGCGTGTAGAACTTTGCATCTTTTGTAGTTTTTACAGAAGGACCAAAACGTGATAACATTAGTGAGCAAAGTGGAGTTTACTATATGATTTTGGATAACATTTAAATTCACCTAAATAAGTTTGCATCAAATGCTCCCGGAAAATGATTTCTAAATTGTGTTACGCATTAGGTGGCTTAGCTCCCTTCTGCCTTGAGTGCAGCAAACTGCCTGCTCACCCTCCAAAAAAAAGTCATCTCTCTCCTCTTACCCAAAGTGGCTTCTTTCTTCCTTTGAGTTAGCCATTTGGGATCCTAAAAATATTTCCTCATTAAAGACTAGTCTCTAACTCAACAAATTCTTGTACTTGCTGCTGAGAGAATAAAGCAGCCTCCACTTGATTATATGCATTAATTTCTAACCTCTTTAAACACACACACACACACACACACACACAATATTTTCCTATTTTCTGCTTCAAAGGATCTTTTCTTTTAGAGGCCTTAGAAATTAATTTATTTGAAAACAGATAATTTTCCAGGTGCTTTCATATTAAATATTGCCAAGTGTTACATGTGAGAGAATTTGATTATTACTGGATCAAAGCCTGAAATACATTAAAGTAAAATATGATTTTAAAAGTTCACATGAAATTCCACATATGTATATTTCTTAGTGCACTTCATGTTATGTTATATGATGACTTTTTAAAAATGTCACATGTAATTGATACTTTCAAATATTATAAGCCAGAGAAGAAAAATAAGATTATTTTTTCTTGCATATTTCTCTGAGTCTTGTACTGTGCTAAACTTGGTGGGAATGTTACAGAGTGGGGGTTCCCAAAAATCCCCAGAGCCTGTGGGTTGGGGAATGGAGAAAAGGGAACAGCTTTTAAGGTGCCTTTGCATGACTATGGCTAGTAGCTTAGTTTCTCAGTTATGCAAATAGCTTTGGTTCTTCCAAGGCCCCATGAAGATGGCAGGGGTTTTGACCATGAAATGGTGCAGAAAGAGCACACAGAGCCTGTGCAAGGTTTGTGAATGGTCAGAACTGGGTACCACACCCACTGCATCACAGGATGCAGTCAGGGATTTAAAAATAGGCGGCAACCATTTTAGAGGGAGGAGGAGCTGAGATCTACACAGTTGGCAGAAAGAGAGAACTCCATGTAGTTTGGAAAGGAAAGGGAAAACTTCATGTGGCTTTGAAAGGGAAGGGAGAACTCCATGCAGTTTATATGGAGGCTGGAAACTCCACATCGTTCTGCATTAAGAGCTGGCGGGCACCACTACACAGGCAAAACCTCCCTGATCAGGCTCGAATGATTGGCAGCTGCTGGTAAAACTGAACTGTGTCTGGGGAGTAGGAAGACTGTATCTCTAACTTTCTAAAACTAGCCTGGTTTGGCAGGGGGAGGCAGAACTATGTGTTGTGGGTGTTTTAAATAAAATAAGACTTAATGGCAAAAATCTGCAAATAATCTAAATCCATTTTACTATTAAATAAACAATTCTGTTTCTTTTCACTAAACTCTGGCATTAAGAGTTATGCTTCTGGCAGTGAGCAATTGGGCCACCAATAACTGAACAGCCCGTGGGTTCTGTTTCGATCTGGACAGCCTGTGGATTCTGTTACAGGAATACACCTCAAAAAAGTTATTTAATGTGATGATTTTCTTGTTGCTTTGTTGGGTAACATAACTTTCAGTTTTTGGCAAGATCACTTTTCAGCTACAACTTCCTAAATGGAGAGAGATAAGATCGAGAGGCATTATTTTACCTATTATTGTAGCTATTCCCTGAGGCCTGCATATTGCATATTGAAATGTGTGGGATCTATTGCAGCTTGATAGTCCCTAGATATATTATCTCCTTTTCACCTGACTCTGAATTTGTAGATCTCTCCTCTCTCTTTTGCAAGCTGGCAACCATCTTTTCTTCCATAGAGTCTCTCACTTCAACTGGTGGTTGGAGGCAAAGCCACAGCTATGAAGAACTTAAATAAGCACATTGGTAGATACTACAGCCTTCCTTTTCCAATAATACATTAAATTCTCCTAGATGAGAAGGATTGAGAGTAAGGGTATAGCGTAGAAGTGTCTCAGATTGGACTTGACACAATTGCTCAATAGAGTCCAAAGCATAACTCAGAATTTTTTGAATTGTCTCAAAGCATTTCATGCAAATAAATTGTTTTCTCCTCAGACCACACAAAGAATCTAAAGAGGAGATGACATTGATAGTATCATGTGTTGAATGGAAGAATGTTGCTTATCTGGTTTTGTGAATATAAATCACTCTATAAAAATAAGGCTATTGGCATTTATTAAAAATGTATTCTAGTCAAGTGGAAATTCCATCTTCCCTCTCTACAGGATTTTATCAAATATGCCTACAATTAGCAGGGCTAATTGATATCAGGGAAATTCACAGTGGGTCTTGGTACCATACAGCTGATGAAATGATCATTATATAATTCAGATAATGGTTTAATGGCCAAAAAGTTATCAAGACATAATAATATTAAGTGAAAATATTGGAAACTAAAATCATTATCTTTAGTTAGAAGTCATCAACTTTAGGCTTAATTGGAAACTAAAATCATTATCTTTAGTTAGAAGTCATCAACTTTAGGCTTAAAAAGGATTCAAATGCAAAAAAACTCTACCTCTCCATGTGGGTCTTCCCTTGAAGCCGAAAGAGGATCAAACCAATAGGTTCTCTACCTCATAGCAAGATGTCCTTTGAGGGGAATACTAAAGCATGATATAACACTTGCAAAAATGAAATAGCTTTCAGCCTAATCCGGAAATAAAGGAAAGAAGAGATTCTCCACCAAGTAGTAGGAAGGCATTATTTCAAATTTAAGTCTGAAATACATACATAATTCATCAGAACCAAAAAGCTATTTAGTTCCACTTCTCTATCTCTCTCTTACCCTCCTTCCCTAGCTCTCTCCCACCCTTCCTCTCCTCCCCTCCCTTATCCCTTCCACTCTCCCTCTTCTTTGCCCTCCTCCTCTTTCTCCTCCCTCACTCTCTCTCTTGCTCTCTCCTTGTCCCTCTTCACCCCTACCATCCCTCTCCACCTCTCTCTCTCTCTTCTCTGTATCTCATTGGTCTCTGCCATAGGGAGTAGATAGGAGCCTCTTGGGTGGTAACAGTAGTTAAAATTTTGAAGAATTCATAAAGTCAAGGGAGTGGACTCCACAAAAATTTTCATTTGTTGATTAAATGACTATAATATTACAGGAGATTTTTGCAAGAAACCTTTCATGTATATTTGAAAATTAATATTTGGCTCTAAGAGACTACTGAAATTCAATAAACCAAATGTTTTTAGAGGATGTATAAAGGTGTTTGTTTGTTTGTTTGTTTTCCAATTTGAGAATACACACACTAAAAACTGTCAAAACATTTAAATAGTTTATGAGAAAAGCATCTGAATAATCAATATGCATATAGAAATTGCTTAGTATTCTTGACATTCTTGACAGATAAAAAAAATCTAAATTAAGCCCAGAACAAAATATAACATACAATGGCTAAACTAAAGCAGTAAATAATAATATAATATTATGCAACTGAAACTTTCACACATTGGTGGTGGGAAAGTATGTTTGTTCAGTCATTCCATTCAATAAAGTTTCATTGCTTAGATGAAAGGTTTTGCCTTTATTATTTTTATTATTCTTAAATCTCTTATTCTTTTTGATGTTATTGTAAATAAAAGTATTTTCTTAATTTTATTTTCAGATTACTCATGGTTGGCGTACATAAATTCAATAATTTTTGTACATTGACCTTGAATTGTATTACCTTCCTGAATTTGTATGTTCATTTTAGTAGATTTACTTTATTCTTGGAATTTTTTATATACTAGATTATTCCATCTATGAAGAAAGATGGTTTTGCTTCTTTATTTCCAATCAGGATACTGATTATCTCTTTTGCTCATCTAATGGACCAGATGAGTTTACTTTCTGATGTCTTCCTTGAATCATTAGTTATATGAAAACTTGCTATTTAATTCTTACTTATATGTAAATTTCCTAATTAGCTTCTGCTATAGATTTCTAATTTAACTATGCTGTATTTGAAGACTAGACTTTGTATGGTCTTATTTTTTATTCATCAAGGCTTTTCTCATAGCCTAAAATATCATCTATCCTAGACAAGGTTTCATGTGCACTTGCAAAGGATGTATATTCTGATATTTTGGGAAGAATGTTCTATAAAGATATCTCACATCTAGGAGGTTCATAGTTCATTCTAGTATTGTTCAGTAATGCCTTTAGAAATAATTCAATGTCGCTTTGTTTTGATAGGCAATTTTGCTAGACATAGAATTTCTGATTGATAGTCTATTTCATTCAATAATTTCAGTATGACATCTATTCCTTTAGGCCATCATTGCTTCTAATATGTCGCCCATTAATCTTATTATCTTTTAAATTTGAGCATTCATTTTTCTCTTGGAGTTTTAATAACTATCCCTTCATCTCTATTCTCAACAGTTTAAATGTCATGTGAAGATGCCTTTGAATTTATCCTACTTGGACTTTTTTGAGCCTCTTGCATGTGTAGAGAATTCAACCTTCTTTTACTTTTTCATTCTATCCAGGGTCCCAAAGGATTAGATGATGCTCACTGATGAGGTATTTGCTCAATCTATTGGTTCAAATAATCTCTTTCAGAGACACCCTCACTGACAGACCCAGAAATAACTTTTTACAAGCTATTTGAGCATTACTTAGCCTAGTCAAGTTACCACATAAAATTGATTGTCACAATAAGTGTCTCATTAAGTAAACTGTAAGCCCCTTTTGCCCAGGGTTGTCTTTGTTTTGTCATATATATAGCATGCAATTAAATATGTATAGTATATGTAAATTTGCAGATTAAGTTTGGCATTTATAATGCACACTTAATTTAGAAAATATTAAAAATAAGCTCATTTTTAGCAAGCAAACATTTCAGTAGGCACAAATAATCTTCAGAAAAATTCCATTCAAATAGATTCAAATAAGTTTTCTACTGAAAATGTTTTTATTTTAATATTGTTTAACTACTTGATTCACATGAAAGAAGGTTATAAAATGGTAGATTAAAGCCAAATTTACCATTATTTAAGTTTTATTGTTATCATTTAAGTCTTACTGTTATTATTTATATTTTATTGTATGGGAAGCTCCTTTGTTTTCCGTATCATGTCCTACAAATGTCCTAGTTAGTTTAAATGTGTCCAGTATCTTTCACCTTGATTTATTTCTCTATTAGTTCAAACAACCATAATAAATTTGTAAAATTAAAATTTGCATTTAGTCCTATGGAAAAGAAGTGATTAAACAGCATCATATTTAAAGTTAAGCATATCCTAATATATGGACTGAAATATGTACAGTATATAGTGCAAAATACACATTGAGTAAAAAGTTCAATCCTACACTAAGATTAAAGAATTATAATTTATGATCATTATGATAAAACCAAGAAATGCAAAATTCTAAAAAAAATATTTGTTTGGAGAAAAAAGAAACAAGGATTGAAATGTGGAATGTTTATCCTTATCTTAAATGACAAATGAGAGGAAAAAAGTCTTGTACTTTTTAGTTTGTTTTTATTCAGCAACTAGAGGTTACTAAATTCTAGTTCCTTTATCTATAAAATAAAATATATAAGTTGGTTATAATGCTAAACTCCAAAAGATTTATATAAATATAAAATGTTAATATTAAGATGCTACAACTATTACCATCATCAATTACAAACAAACATTTCTAATAATTTATTATTATTATTTTATTTATTGTCACATTTACACCTCAGATGTACACTATTAAGAATGTCCTGTATTTTTTTGCGTGTTATATATATAGTGGAAAACCTAAATTTCACTGAGACCTAATAAGTTGCTCTTGAACACATGATTCTCCCTATGAACTAAGATTTGAGTGCATGCAATACAAAGTCTTTACCCTTAACTACAAGGTATAATATATGTGAATATTCTTCATTAGGAGCCTAGTCATTTGTATAATTTTTCTAATTTATCCTGGGTGAAAAGAAGCTTCAGCATATTCATAACATATGAATACAAAGCAGTCAGTAAGCACTTATGTTGCTCCTAATGCAAGATGAGGTTCAAAGGCAGTAATGCAAATCAATCACCACGCCTCTGGCAACAAAGATCTCCAAGTGAATGGGAAATTACAAGGGTTGGGTTTATTCCATTTACTAAATGAAAACTACAATCTTGTCTTTTCTCAGTACAGAGAGATCCAATAAAATATTTCATTCTGCAAATGCCAAGCACTGCTTTTTGGACAGTTTACAGTAGCAAGCCTTCCTTTCATAACTGTACATTTGCGGGTTTTGTGTACCAACCAATCAAGACTATTTACTTCACTTAGAACATCTCCTGCCAAAAAGGCAATTTTGTGTATAAATGGCTCTAATCTGGGAAGCTATCCAAAAGAAGATGTTCAGGTAAATAACAGTGTGATTTACATGCAGGTGCAAAACATAAACTTAGAAATAGTTTGAAAATGTAAACTGAAGATAAGGAGCAGGATTAACTAGACGTTCCCTTTGGTATTTTAAACATTCTAAAAATGTTCAATTTTTGTTTTATTATTATATTTAGATTTAAAATTAACTTTGATATATGTTTATGCACTTTGCTTTTCTAAAAATAAATATTAGTGTCATGATTAATGGCCACTTAGTACCTATTAGCCAAATATACTACTAGATTAGAATAAAGATCTTTCCTGCTTGACTGAAAAAAAAAATCACTACAAGTAGATGCATTTATATATGAAGACATAATGTAATTTTTCTCTACTTCCATCTTTGCAGCCCTTAATACAACCACAATATCTTATTTATTTGTCAAGCATGAAGCAACAATATAATCAACCATCAACAAAATAGAACTAGAAGAACAAAAAAGATCGTAGGTTTTGTAAAAAGTTAAAAATATATCTATCAACAATATTGGATCTGGATCACTTTGAAATTAAAAATAAATCATGAACAACTGAAACTATAAAATAAAGGATTAAATCTTGTTTTGTGAGCTGGAGAGGCGTTACATTTCTTTCCTTTGTCTTGGGTAGTCTTTTAAAGTTCCGGCTGGCTAACAGCTGTAGCTGGGATTCAGGAGAAACACACAGACAACAAGAAAGCTAGCAGGGCATCCAGTGACTGGTATTTTGGTGCCAACACCAACAGGTACTACAAATAAAAACTTAGGAGCTCTGAATCTTAATTTTCTTGCTAGGAAACAATGCCTCCACTGACTAGCTTTCACATTTTTTTATGTCAGTAAAATGATGTAATAGTTATAAAAATTTTCTTAAAAATGTATTTGTAAATGGGTTTAATAAAAGTAAAAGACATTGCACTTTTAAATTGCATAATGAATAAATGTAATGATTTACAAAGTGTTACTAGCAAGTATCTTAGGTACTCTGGGCACTATAACTTTTTAGATTTCTATGTAAGGGGTTTACCAGTTTTTCTGACATGTTAACAAAGTGTGACATAGCCTGCCTAAATATGAGAACTGAAAACATATTAAACAGATGCATTTTGGGTTATTTATTGACATTGCTATATTCCAAACAGTATTTCAAACATTTTGTGTATGATGGCAGCTTACTTAAGGAAAATATAGCCTTAGTATTTCTCCAATAAATAGATGAATATTGACTATAATGAGGTCTTCCTGAAATATCAACTAAATTGCCTGTTTATAGTTATTTATGCTCAACTTACACTTTATTTTTGGCATGTACTAAAGTATATCACATTGGGTAAAGCACATACTTATTTGAATCTCCTTTTCATTTATAATAATTGGTAGAAGAGAACTTAGGAAATAGGACAAGAGAAGAAAGGAAAAAAGAAGGTATTTCAGAAATAAATAAGGGAGTTAAAAATTAAACACCTGCAAAGCATAAGCCATTAATCTATAAACATGTTTAACAGTACTTATTTGTCCTAGTTGATGAGTAAACTCAAGATAAGAGTTCTATGACGGAAATCACCAAGTTCATTTATAATAGTTGGTAGAAGAGAACATAGGAAATAGGAAGAGGGAAGAGAGGAAAGAAGAAGGTATTTCAGAAATAAATAGGGAGTTAAAAATTAAACACCTGCAAAGCCTAAGCCGTTAATTTATAAACATGTTTAACAGTACTTATTTGTCCTAGTTGATGAGTAAACTCAAGAGAAGAGTTCTATGATGGAAATCACCAAGTAAACTTGTTTTTTCCTTTTCTACAAGTACCTCTTGATATAATATTATTGTATATTGGTTCATATTCCTGTGTATTGTTCTGATAAAACCCTTGTTTTCCTGGTTTTCTTATTACTTAGTAAAAGTACAGAGAATAACCGGTTATTTTATCTAAATTTATGACTATGAAATCAGATCATTTTAAAAATAACTCTTGTGTGTTAACTAAATATGTTGTATTTTTAATATTTGATTAGATAATTACCAGTAAATCTTCTAAGAAATCAGTGATTCAGTCACTAAAAAGTAAAAATTGTTTTAAGTAAACATTAGGTAAATAGTGATTATATAACAGGAGCCTTAGCACTGTTGGTGATTGAGTAAAATATATGATATGGCTTCCCAAGGAACATCTGATAACATTTAATAAAAGACGTGGCAATAAATAAAGGTATGTTTGCATAGATATGATATTTTGGAAATTCAACTGGGTTCTGAGCAATTGAATAGGATAAGGGAAGAAAGATATACATTACAATTGACTGCAATCAGGATAAACTGCTATTTCTAGAAGCAACTATTCCTATATTTTAGAAATATCTGCTTTAGCAATCTATGGAATTGGAGAAATATATTTGGTTAAAGTCAATATTTTATACTTATACACTATTTGTATCATCATTTATTAACCTCTGATGAAATCCAATGGCCATCTTTTAACTAAATATTGCATTATAAATGTTAACATTTTCATTAATATAAAAACAATTAATGTAAATAAAATTTAGAAAATTAAAAAAAAACATGTAAAAATATATACTACAAAGTGAAATTCCCCAGGAATGCACACCTCCCAAAATAAGCACTCAATCATGTCCTTATGCTTTTTCAACGTTTTCTATTATATACACATATACACATATCTGTGTGGGTATGTGGTTTTCTAACTCGTGCTCCTAGCTACATTGTATTACAAAATTTCGACATACAATTAATTAAATAATTTATTCTATTAGAACTTTTTATGAATGTAAACACATTAATTATCTGCTCATAATATTATCTGTATTTTTGTGTGAATATCAATATATACTAATTTACAGAGGCTACATTTTAATAGTGAAAATGCTTTGTTAACGTTTATGTGAATTTGACAAATAAATAGCCAAATAGTAATCCCAGTGAAAATTAATAAAGCAAATTAAACACACACAACAACAACGAAGAGAATTCTGCTGTTTGAAGATCTATGAAATCTGCAGAGTCAGTGAGGACTTGAAGGACCAAACGAGAAGGGGATGGGTCATTTATATTAGCCAAGCTCAACTTTTTACACCTGCTTTTCCTACCTGTATATTTGCTGAGGTTTGGCTTGAGGACAATAATCTGAGAAGTCTTCATAGGGACATTAATAAAAAAAAAGGTTAAAGCAGTGCTTCAGACAACCTCACAATAGGGTACCACAAAAATTGAATACTAGTGTTACAAAGGCATTCAGGTTATTAAGGACAAAATTCCAGTGAGACAATACACAAATGTGAACTCCATAGTCTGACCTAATTTTCTACATATGAGTTGGAGCAATTGTGAAGATTTTTTAAGAATCCTTATAGAACATTCTGAAGATAGTTTGATACCTTGGTTGCTCTGGGACAATACAGAAGCTGAGTTTTGCATTCATCAATGATATGCTTGGTCTAGTTGGTCTAGAGAAGATAACTGAGGTTACCTTGGTCTACAAATCCACTTTGGTCAGTGCAGATCCTGACTGATTTGACATGAATTGTGCCCAGGCTGATTGCCAGAAGATGAATCATCTTTCTAGGAAGAAAACGTTATTGAGAGCTTCCACGATTTTTCATTCAAAATGTACAAAGCTCAATAAAAACTAACTCACAGGATTATAGCCTAAGAGCAACTGAAGAACTTATTAACAATTCATTGAAATACAAAGGTCCAAAATGTAGTTGAAACAATCTGTACTGCAAAATCTAAATTATAAAATACCAAGATTATAAAGCTCTAATAGGACACTGTGCTACTGGTGAAATATAATATAAACTGAAGGAATGATATATTAAATCCAAAACAAACATATATTTAGGGACATTTAATTTGATAAAATGTCTTTCCAGGACAGTAGGTAAATGAAGATATTTTTAATAAACAGTGCTGGGTAAATTACGTGATATTATAATTTCCAATTATTCTTTAAGAAGAAGAAAAATGATAGATTAAAAACATGCAAAGACATCACCCTTACCTTCCAAATGGCTAAATTGAAAGAGAAAGATAATATTTAATACTGAGTGTCAGTGACAGTATAAAGCAACTGGAACCATCTTACATTATTTGCAGAGTTTAACTTGGGATAACTGCTTTAAAAAATTATTTGAACGTACAGTATTCCCTCTCATCATGGGTATTACATTCTAGACACCCCTGAGATAGGTGAAAATCTGTGAAGTGGGAACTTTACATTTATTTTAGTATTTATATATATTTTAAGGCTTTATAAACCCTTTCTGCACACTTATAAATTGTTCCCAGTCCCTTATTTACCCTTCCCACTCCCTTATTAACCTTTTCCGCACTTTTATAAACATTACTTATGTTCTTAAATATATTCTACACTCTTAAACCTACGTAACTTTAGCAACATATGCATACAGTATTGCGGAATCCCACAATATAGCGAAAAATTCATGATAAATAATTAAATATAATATTTTAAAAAATCCCGTGATACAGTGAGGCCACGATAAGTGAGCCGTGATATAGAGAGGGACTACTGTATCTTTAAAAACTGAAAAGATATGCCTCATGATTAATCTACATTTTTTTCCAAAAGAAACGAGTCCATGTTTACCAATAAGATATGAATAAGCATGTTTATAGCAGCACAGTTTATAAGGACACATATTAAAACAACTTAAATATTTATTGATTTTGGTGCATTTATATTAAAGAATCAAATCACAAACTGCAACTTCACGCAATAACATAAAATAAATAACATAGAAAGAAACCTTGCACCAGGCAAAGAAATAAATTTGGAGTATGATTCCATTTATATAAAGTTCAAAAGAGAAAATTTAGTTTTAGAGATGAGAATACAGATGCAGTAATGATCAGACTGGGGTTTAAGGAATGTTTTAAAAGTTTGTAGCATATGTCTTGATTAAGATGGGGTTTCTAAGGTGAGTTCACACTGGAAACATTTATGGAGCTGTTCATGTGACGTCTGTTCAAACTATTTTTAAAACTGTAAAGAGTCTACCCAAATTAGAACTTTTCATCTTTTTCTAGTGATAGCAATTAGTTACCTTTTAGTTCTTATTATTTTTCCTTTTGATATGCCTTATAATTTTACAAATTATTAACTAAAGAATGAATTACATTTAATCCGAAACTATAACTCTAAAGAAAAAAATAAACTACAGTTTTAGGAACAAAAATGTAGTGGAGGAGGAAAAGAAGAATGCCATAGATATTATAATAGGGACAGGCACTTTGTGACCTCATTTTGATAAGTGGGTATTCCCATATGTAAAATGAAGCTGATTTATTTTCAAACTAATAATATTATATAAATACATATACAGTTGCTTGAAAATTATTTTCTCCTTGCTCTTGGGCTTAAGCAACATGCAACCTACTTTTTTCTTTAAATATTGTCATCAGCAAAATACTCACTTTTTCTATTTAAGGTATGAGATAATTGATCAGTTTAATCCAGAGACAATTAAAAATTTCAGAAAAAAATATGTCAGTGTTCTATGATCCAAGTTTGTTTGTTTGTTTCTTTCTTTTTCTTTGAATAAAAGTAAAAGCTTTTAAAAAAATACAAGTATGTTGAGGATAGGGATGAGTGTAACTAGTTAATTAATTGCTTAAAAGCTATAAAACACTTTCTTCAAGCCAAAAATTAAATACACATTCATTTTGATATTTGCTTTTTTTTTTTTTTTTCTGAATCTAGTAGATTGTCAGGGTAGGAACATTTTGGAAGAACAACCTTGGGAGACAAAAGGAGGCATTAAGAGGCCTATGCCTATTATGCAGCTTAAGCCTCTACTTCTGATAAGATACTTCCAGGCAATTAAGAAACATTAATTCACTTGTTTTTTATTTAAATGGACACTGAGAGTTTTGTAAACTTGTGTTTACATGTGAAGAATTAAGAAAATGTTTTATGCCAGTTGCAAGACAGAAACTGTGTTCTCCAATTTAGTCTATCCTTTCTCCAGATGACAGTGCCTTCTACGTGCCCTTCGGTTGTTACTTTGTGGGGCATTTATTTTGGGGTCCATAACCCTTTAAATAAAGAGCATTTTAATTCAGTCATCTGAAGCATAACATAGGCTTCTACAAGGTTATCAAAATATCTTACTCTTCTTTTAAAAGATCTTCACTATAAAGTTCCAGTTTTGAGTTTGCTTTGAAAAAGGACTAAAATAGAATTGCTGTTGCACAATAAACAAGAGTTGCTAATTGCAAATTTTGTAGAGTGTCTTACAAAAAAATAGGAGTATCACTTCAAAATGTGTTTTGATGGAAATTTTTCTTCTCTATTCATCTTGTTTCTGATAACTCAGGACAATTTCCTTGCACTTGTGCATTTGAATTTTGCGTGTGTTTTGGAAGACAAGTTTCTTTTGTTTAATTTTCTCTTCATTAAAATGCATTTTCTGTCTTTCTATTCTAGAGTTAGAACTCTAGTAATTTTCAAACTTTGTGATTCTTCCTCACAATATTATGCTTATGTGTTCATCTTCAAGTAACAATTCAGAAAGATTCTTAAAAATTGTAATTAAAGCAAATGATTTTAACAATGTGGTCAAAAGAGCTCAAGTTTCCAGTTGTTGGCCAATATGCTGCTGCCTTCTGTGCTGTGTGCTGTCACTCATGTGGAAGGAACCCTGTGTTGCTTAATTTTGAGATAAAATGTCATCTTTAAGAATACCAAATTATTAACCATTAAAAATAATCTACCATTAAGAGAACATGAATGGCTTCTAATTTATTGCATTCCATTTTCTGATTTTTAACTATGATTTTTAAATAACAGATTATTTTTCTTCCTGCACCCATAAAAAGTTAGGAAAAATAAGAACATGCATGAAATTAATTATAAGTTAAGTGCATTGAAAGGAATACTCATTACTATCATTTGACCTGTCTCTGATATCTACCTTAATTAATTTCTCTTGAGAACAGCATGAAATAATTTTATGCTATATATGTGTTAGGTGCCAAATATAAAATCTTCCTAACAAATTTCTCCCACTTGCTTTCCTGGAATACAGGATTCTTTACATGTTGAACTACAAAGCTGTCAGTTAACTAAGAATTTTTTTGTATATTTCTTGTTGCTTAGAACCACTTCTCTTCATCCTCTGTTTCTGTCACTAACATCTCAGACCTCACTATAGATCACTTTTAATAATCCTGGATTCTTTAAACTAGGTATATTCCCTTTCCATATGTTTCCATAACTCCCCTGTACTTTCTGTATAGTTAGTAGGGCATATAACACCTACAGTAATGTCTTAATTTTAAGCTCTTCCTAAGGGACTGCAAATTTATTTAAGTGGGATAATTATCTACATTTTCAGAAGCTAGAAACTTCGCATATCTCTATCTATTATCTATCATCATCATCATGTCTCTATTGCTAATAGATATAGACAAATATGGATACACTTTATATATAAATTTATTAAATGTGAGCTGTTGAGTGGTATAGGGGTTCTGGACAATGAAACAGAAGGGAGACTGTCCATAACGAGTAGTGTGTAACTCACATCAGACTATAAATATTTGAAAGAATTAACTTTAAGAGGAAGAAGCAAAATTCTGAGGCAACTAGGCCAAAAATGGTTCGAGACATATTTGGATAAATTCTGTCTTGGCTTAAGAGATGGATCTCCAGATACAAGCCAAAAGAAGGACCTCTGTTAGTGATGTGAAAGCCAAGGTCAGCCTGATAGCTCCGGGAAGCCATTAGAGGAGCTCGTTTTGTGAAAGTTGCATGACTAGTATGTATTTCCGTTTGGAGCCAGAAAGACAAGGCCAGAGATTGGCTCACAACTTCAGTAGAGAGAGATGATGTTGGAGGTTGCAGTTATGGGGCCTGCCAACAACTCCTGCTGCCTTTAAGCAAAAGCTGTGGCGAAGCTCCTAATTATGCAAAACCCAGCCAGTATTTTCACTCTAGAGGCGATTTTCCTGAGGCATGCCACATGCTAAATGCAAAACCCTGAAAAGAGGCAATGAAGTGCGGGTTAACATAAACATAAACAATTGTTACAAGATATAAAGAGTTAGACTTTTTAAGAGTAGCGAGAAATTGTTTGAGAGCTCAAATAGGAAGAAAGGAGAGCATCTACCACGTTTGAACAACCCATAACAAAGGTGTAGTGGGAGAGAGTGTGAAACAGCTTCCAGTGAGGGAAGCCTGCTGTGACAACTGTGCCCTCCGGGAACCAACCCATTTCAATTAGAAAAGGTAGAAGGGGCATGTTCAGGGAACAGCTGAGGAAAAATGGAGGCACTTGCTAATGACATCTTGTCAGGCAGGCAGTACACAACAGAAGGTCTTAGGGGATGGGAAAATGTCGAGCATTAGGACAGATGTATAAGTGTGCCAATAGAATCTAAGTGATGACAATCTGGGGTATAAGGAATTCTAGTGCTGTTGCAGTGAGGCGAATGTTCTTCACGATGGCCTATTGCTTAGAGCTTTTGGCGAGAGTGGTTTTCAAATAAGAATTGTCCGTGGGTTATATAAAAACTTTTCAAGGGGAACCTGGGTGTTCCCAGTTAGCAGTTTTAGGATTAACATAAAATGAACAAACAAAACCCTCCAAAACTCCTCCATGACACTAAATTGATATTAGTGCTATGAAAGTTAATAATTATAGAGACCCTAAAACAATTTCACCTATTTTGCATAGCCTAGTCCAGGAGGAAGAAAATATTTGAATAATAATAAACACTGAAGAAAAATAATAAAAACTACCATAGTTCAGACCTTTTATACCTTTATTATTTCTTGTGAATAGCTTTTTATATAAAATCTTCATCATATTACTAAAGTATATATATGTGTGTGTATATATATATGTGTTGTGTATATGTGCATGCACTTTAATATTATACCCGGTATTTATTTAAGAATTTAAACTGGGACTGTCTTTTTTCCCCGAGCATTGTCAATTTCTAACTCAGTTTTTTTTTTTATATATATAGTAGATAGTAAAAAGATATTTGTTAGGTCAATCAAAGAAGGAATAGATTGGTGAATTCATGCATGAACTGAGTGATTGCTTTTTTGGCATTTTCTATACATATTTATTTAACACAGTACATATATATTTAACATTTTATTTTGTATTTATTGTGTATTTAATATTACATTGCAGAGCTATCATATTATTTTATAGACATTATAATATTATAATAAATGTTATAAATTTTTATGTACTTCCAGTTACAAAATAAATAAGTCCTAGGCAAGTTAATGTTCAATATGGTGACTGTAATTAAGAATACTGTGCTGTATATTTGAAAGTGGCCCAGAGAGCAGATATAAAACTTCTCATCACAAGAAAAAAATTGTTACTAGGTGTGGTAATAGATGCTAGCAAGGCTTACTGTTGTGTTCATTTTGCAATATAGGTATATATTAAAATACTATGTTGTGCACCTAAAACTAATATAATGGTTTATGTCAACTTTATGTCAAAGTAATTAATTTAAAATATACTTGTGCATATTTTTATATTTTAAATTATTTTCATGTATGATTTCTATTTCTAAAATAACATTTTCTGATAAAAGATATATATATATTTAACACTTGATGAAATTTTCTATATAATTTTTTCAAATGAATTATAAAATGTGTTATTCAACTAAAAACTTAAGAAAATTCACTTAGCACAACAGCATAAATAGCATCAACTATTTAAGAAGGTAGAATTTGGTTCTGGCCCAGTATCTCAGCTCAGTTGGTTAGAGAGTCGTCCTCATAGGCCGAAGCAGCAGGTTCAAGCCTTGGTTAGGGCACATGAAAGAATTAACCAGTGAATACATAAATAAACAGAACAACAAGTCAATATTTCTCTCTCTCTCTCTCCATACCTCTCTCACTCTAAAATCAATAAATAAAAACTAAAAATGAATAAATAAAAATAAAAGAGTATATTTTTTCAGTTACCCATGAGAGAAACACTATAAATCAGAAAGAATTTAGAGTCCTGATGTCCAAAAACTTGGTGACTAGCCAAAAGTCACTCTTTTTAAGTTTAATTTTAAGTAAATGATATTTTATAAAATAAAACTTTCATTTCCTAGGTCATTCTAGCCATATTTCATATGCGGAATAGCCTTTTGTGGCCAGTGGCTCCCTTATCAGAAAGTACATGTATAAAACATTCCCATCATTACAGAAAGTTCTGAGACAGCACTGATCTAGAGTTCAAAGTACTAAGAAAAATTTAATTCCTCTTCCTTACTTTTGAGGAGTCTTCCATTATCAGAACTTCTGTTATTTTTCCTTGGCTATAAGTGGTAACTGAGTTTTATGAGCATGAAAAGTAAAAATAATACTTACTGCTCTTAACCCAGAGAGAATTGCCAAGGTTTATCACTCAGGGTCCTAGATTTATTTGGGTAATTTGAAGACAGCTCAATAAATTAGCTCCATGGAGTAGTGTGGACTGGTACAGGGAAACTACCAAGGAAGCACAGCACTATTAGGTTAGTCAAAACAGGACAGCAGCAACCCAAGACTGAAGAAGCAAGGGAGACAGATGTGTGATAACCCAGAAGCCTTCAAAGATCAGTTAATACAGGGCTTTGGCAGACCATAGCCTGATATCCTGACTACACTTATTTTTTCTAGTTTCTAGTGTGAAATAAAAGATCAAAGTTCTTATTCTTTCTTGTTATCTAGCAGGTATTTTTAAATGAACATACACACACAAATATGGGGTTCATAAACATTTGCCAGCTTACATACAAAAAGCACATGGACAATACTCTTAAAGAATAGCAACACTCGTCAGTGTAAGCAACGCCTCCATTTATATTATAGAAGGGCTTCTTTAATCTAAACGTAAAACAATATACTAAAATTGCCCTGCACATAACAGAGAAGCCCTTTATGTTATTATTTATAAAAAATGACAGTCCAATTTTGTTCACCTTTGCCTTCTGAATGTGTTGTCTTAATTATATTTCAATATGGCTTTCTCTAGTATATGAGGTGAGCAAAAGTAGGTTTACAGTTGTTTATATAGAAAATGATATGCAGGTTATGATTATTGCAATAGCTTTATTAACTCTGTGTTTCATGTAGTCACAACAGCAAACCTACTATTGTCTAGCCCTGTATAGGAAAACAACTATTACAGACCTTTTGAACTTCACACCTTACATAATAAAGTTCAGATCTAAAATTTGTATCCAAAGTCAAGACAAAGATTGAAAATGTAGATAGGTTTGCAGGTCACATCTTCCCCTTAGAAATTGTTTGCTCTTCTTGCAAAGCCATGCTCACATCTAAGAGGTGGGTGGGATAATTATAGAACAGTTTTATTCTAATCCCTCGACTCATCTCCTTAGCCCCATCTAGAAACACTGTCCTCACAAGTGAAACACTCCAGTTTGGAAGCCAGCAATATCTCTGTATTTAGCAAGCTTGGCAACCTATCCTGGAATTTTGATGGTACCTCATAAGCAATACCCCACATATACACATCCATACACTCACAGGGCAATGTTCTCCCATGTAATAATTCTTCTAAAAGCCTAGTTTCTGCCCCAGCTGGTGTGACTCAGTGGATTGAGCACTGACCTGAGAACCAAAGGGTCACCAGTTTAATTCCCAGTCAGGGAACATGCCTGGGTTGAGAGCCCAGTCCCTAGTTGGAGGTGCACAAGAGGCAGCCACACACTGATGCTTCTCTCCCCTTCTTTCTCCCTCCTTTCTCTCTTTCTAAAAATAAATAAATAAAATACTTTTTTAAAAAGTAAAGTTTCAGCTTCCTTAACTTGTTTTCTAGTTGTATGGCCTCCCTGTGTTAAAAGCACTATATATATATAAACTACCATTTATCCTTCAAAATATGTCTTATTTTCAATAATTTGAAATTTATAATATGCTAAAATTTTTTAAAAGTTCCCTTTTTTTCCATATTTAAAATTGTCTATATACCTGAATTTTACTTACATTCTCTCTCTCTCCTATTGCCTTTGTTTTTTCTGGTTAACTGAGTGAATGTTTCATGTACTAGCTATATTTCCAAGCTATTGGTATGTACTTAAGTTCAGAGGGGAAACTCATTTAGATAGAAGTGAGAGGATATTAGAAGCTTTGACACCTTCCTCCAGGTTTAAACAACTCTGTCCTTCTCCTCTAACTCCTCTGTCCACTTCTCTATATCCTTCAACTAATTCATTGAGAGAAAAAGCCTTTGTGTGCTGTTTGTAGTATTGCTTTTTAGTAAGACATTTAGTTATTTAATTAGATTAGAACTGAAATGCAGGCTTCCCACCTACAGTTCCCATGGCTAGTAAAATTGTTCAAATCTTACTTTGATTTGTTCTGTTACAATCTCTGTAAGGTCAATCAGAGTTCTCAAGATACTAAATGAGTAATTATAAGCTAATATACTCTACTGAAGAATTTAACAGAAGTTTTGAAGTTAAACAGTAATAGCCAATTTACTCTTAATAGTCCCTGCCTACTATGTGGTCCCTTAGTTATCATGTCAGGTTTTTAACATAGGTCAGATCAAATTATCCACCAAGGTTCTTGTTCTATTTGCTAAAGTTTAAGAAATAAGTATTATTGGTGGCTTTTTTAAATAAATTATATATTTTATTATAAAAACCTAGAAATCAAATGTTGCCATGCACAGTCTCATGATCTCTCTTTACATCTGAGTCAAGGAGCTGACAAAATCCTTACTATTCTAGCTCATGTCCCATATTGATCTAGAGGACAGGCCATATGGAGGTGCATATATAGTTCATATTAATAGGTGAAACTAACTTATTATTGCTTTCTACATCTAAAACCACTAAAGGTAATACTAATATCATAGATAATACAAATAAACAAAATAGTAAAGGCATCCTGTATAAATTAGGTATTGCAACAATAAAAAAAAAATGTTGGGAAACAGATCTCCCAAACTAAATGACATTTAACATAACCATTTCATACTCATGAGTCTATATATCTAGTTCAAATGAGCTAATCTAAACAAAGTTCAGCTTGGAGCTCTGTTTCCAGCGAGGGACCCAGGGACTCCACTGCTGGCCAGTAACAGTGCATTAGAACTGTGATTATTCTGGGGCCCAGACAGAAGGAGAAGCAGCTACCCAAGAAAAATTATCCATGGTGATCACAGAACCATATGTGGATGAGTTGAACCAGGAAGCACAATAGAAACATCTGTGTATGTTACATCAAATAATATCTCATCTGTCAAAGTGAGTCATATGGCCAAACTGTGAGGATAAATAATCTGTCGACCTTGAGGCAAGCCCAACTAAAATGGAGTTTAAATATTACACTTTCAAGAAGATAAAAGGTAGGAGTGAATGTTGATGAAAAGTAATCTAATCTCAGAATTAAATTTAAATTTGAGGTGATGCACTTAGATACATAATGGTTTAGGACATGGTAAATAAAATTGTCTTTTTTTTATATGTATATACATTTCTTTATATACTGAAAGCTAATATTATACTTTTATAAAAAAGGACATGAAGTGACATTTTTTCTAGTAAAAACCTATTTTTTCTTATTTTAGTCATCTCCTTTATTAATTCAAGCATTTTATTAATGGTTACAGGGAGATAGTCAAATATAAAAACACAAAGTTGATTGATTGATAAATTTGAATATAATATTGTTATTTGAAAATTACTGGTAATTAGAGGTGAATTTTGAAGTTATTGCATATGTAAACATTTTTAAATGTCAAAGTTTTACTAGTTATGGCAATGATTACAAATAATGATGAAAAAAACCCTTACTTTTATATAACTTTATTTTAATCAAGATGTCAAACTAACTCTATTTACTAAAGTATCAAAATAAATTGCATCTAATTTTATTTAGTTTTTATTTAGTAATTATAAATAATGATGTATGTTTACATGTGATCACAAGAGGTAATTATCAATTTAAATAGCTTGAAAAACTAGCATACTTAATTTAAAAAATATAAACTCAAGTGCAATCACATCTAAGGACTAAATTAAAGGTATCTTACATTAAAGAAAAAAGATTTAAAGGAAGTAATTTTTCAACCAGTATAATAATAGTTAATTTGGTAGTATCAGATATACAGAATAGAATTTATGTTGTAAAACATTTTAACTTATAACTGGAAAAGGGGCTAAGACTTGCATGCCTCTAACAACAAATCATGTCATTTTAGAATATAATGTTGTTACATAAAACCTCTAGTCATTTTAATTTAACAAATGCATTGTGTTAATAATCCAGATGTTTCATTTTAATTATACCAAACATCTGGATATTTTGGAACATCTGTTTGAATTGCTGTTTCACTACAGCTAATTTTAACTTTAAATTTAATCATAACATTTTTCTGTTAAGAAATATGAAGCATACATATATCCATAAGCTTATACCCCCATGTGCAAGTTCTCTCTAAAATCCTAATCCCCACATAAACCAATGAACACATATCTCAAGCCATTTAAAGCCACATAGAGTAACAGAGTTAATGTCAGTTTCATAAAATATGCATACATACCAATTTATATCTATATATATATAATCATACATAAGATTATGGTGTCCTGTTATTAGCAAAAATAAAATTTATTTTATATGTTAGAATAAAAAATAACTTTCATGAATAATACATTTAAAAACTTTTTAGGTAAACAATTAAAATTTTCACTATAAAATTATTTCATGAGAGAACTATAGCATGTATAATTGATTTATCTATAAGGTGTCCTTATGATAGCTCATAGTTTTCAATATTGTCGATTCTGAAAATCTCAACCAAGATTTTGCATGCTTTTAACATTCCTCATTTATTGACAAAATGAAGTAACATTATCTATAAATATTTGTGCAGATTGGCTAAAGTCCTAGTGACTGATGTTTTCTACAATTTTGTGTCAAAATCTGGCTGAGAAAATAAGAAAAGTTGCTAGAGTGGTTTCTAATCATAAATCAAAAAAGTTCATAGGGGAGTCTGTGAAAAAAAAAATATTTTAATTCAGTAAGTTAGAAAAGTGACCAAGACTCCATCCACTTTTGTAAGCACAAGAAGGAGAAAAACACATTTCAGAAACCTGATTAAATAGTCTTATAGCAATTTGGAAAAAAGGAGATTTTATGGAAAGTAACCTCACAGAGTGATCTGATCACACCCAGGTACATAACTTCTGATAAGGGTTTTATTTTTATCTTTAACATGTCCTATTCATTGCTTCTGTGTATTTATTAACACACCTTTGAAATAACTATTCTCAAGAGAGCGTATAATCTTGTTAACTATTCTCTTCTAAACTCCCTGTTTTTCTTCCTACACCTGCATGTAACCTTCCTCAATTCCCTCCTTAGTTTCAAATGCATAAGAGGAATTTTAAAACTGTTATCCTCCAAAGAATTTAAGATCTTCCTCCCTGGCATATGATGTCAGTTTGGGTCAAATAAACACATAAGGATTCTCTACAGGTTTGGACATTTCCTACTTTGAGAGTAATATATATATATATTGCACTGTGTCACACTGAAATTCAAAGGATATTTAAAAATATTCTATGGATTAGTTATCATTCATCTCTCATCGAGTTCTAATTTTCAGAAAGTTAATATTATAATTGGTACAGATATAAAATTAAGTATTTATACATGTTTATGCATGTTCTTGATAAATGTTCACACATGTTTATAAAAAAGAGACTTCAATATTCCTTTCTCATTAATGAATAGAACTACTAGAAAGAAGATTAAAATGAGGAAGTAGAGGACTTGAACAACACCATATATACCACTTACATCTAACAGACATATACATAGCACTTGACCCACAGAGAATACAGATGATTCTCAGGTGCACACGGGACATTTTTTGAGACAGATCGTATAATAGGACACAAATTTAGTCTCAATGAACTTTGACAGATACAAAATAAAGCAACTACTCCAACCACTATGAGATGAAGTTAAGCATAAATAATGTAAGGAAACTGGCACATTTACAATTAGGTGGAAATTAAACAAAATACTCTAAAAATCAATGGACCAAAGAAGAAATTACAAGGGAGATTTAAAAACACAAATGAATCTAAAAGATAAAAGAAAACATATACTGGAACTTATGAGACACGGAGAAACTGCTAAATGGTAAGTTTATAGTCATAAATCGTCGTCGTCGTCGTCAGCAGCCGTCCGTCTCGAGAGACGATGGTGTAGCTTCTTCAGAGTCTATCTGCACCGCCAAGAATGGCTGTGCAGTCCGACTTGGGAGTGACATGGTATCTGTCTCCTCCCGTGTTGAATCGACATCTTGCGATGACGCTGAAGCTACAGAGCCTGGGCAGGGTAATATGGAGGGTCTGCTGTTGCCCATGCAGCAGACCCCCCCTCTCTTCGCAGCTGAAGGGTCCAAGGGAAAGACGGAGTCGATACAGCTTGGGTTCAGGTGCGCCGCAGGAGTTGCCGGTGTTGACTACAACGTCAAACCGCCTTAGGGACTCCGGCTCCGGATTTTCTGTCGGGGTTTACTCCCTTAGCCTTTCCCCTGAAGAGGTATGCCGCAAGGCAGCGGAGGTTTTTTGGAGTCAGAGTTTTCCTTCTCTGATGTACCCTGACTGGAAGATCGAACCAGCGACACTTAGCTCGCAGGCCGACGCTCAATCCACTGAGCTAAACCAGCCAGGGCAATAGTCATAAATACTTACATTAAAAAATAAGAAATATATTAAACCAACAACCTTAAGTTTACACTCTATGGAAATAGAAAAAGAAGAACAAATTAAATCCAAAGCTGGAAAAAGTAGGGAATAAGAAAGATAAAAGGGAAGACAAACAAAATAACAAATTGAAAAATGATAGAAAATAATGAGCAAAACACAAATAGATATCAACAAAATTGAAAAAAATTTAGCTTGGTGAACTAAGAAAATAATACAGAAGACTAAAGTGACCAAAATCACAAATAAAAGTTAGGACTTTACTACTAATTTTAGAGAAATAAAAAAGGATTACAAGAGAGTGCCATACATAAATGTAGGCAAACTAATTGGAAAACGTAGATAAAACTAGCAAATCTCTGGAAATAAAACATACCAAGACTAAGCCATGAAGAATTAGAAAATCTGAATGAACATATAAGTAGTAAGGAGATTCAATCAGTAATAAAAATTTCACAACAACATTGACCAATACCCCAAACCTGTGTGTTTTATTGGTGAATTCTATAATTTTTTTAAAAAGGAACTAACAATAATGTCCAACCTTTTCTAAAATATTACACTTGTTTTAGGAGGCCAGCATTACCCTGATACCAAAGCCAGGCAAAAAATTTACAATAAATAAAATCACATACCATATTCCTGCTGAACACTGATGCAAAAATTCTCAACATACTAGCAAATCAAGTTGAGTAATATATTAAATCGATTACATATCACAACCCAATGGGATTTGTTTCTGGCATGCAAAGATGTTTAAATATAAAAAAATATTGATTAATATAAGGTTGATGCAAAAATAATGTTTGATTTCAAGGTCTATTTTAAAAATAAAAAGTTCATCATTATGAAAATATTTATTCATTAACATAACCTCCTTTGCTTTCTAGAACCTCATCCCATCTGTCAACTAGCTTATAAATGCCACACTTGTAAAATTCTTTAGGTTTTGAGGCAAAATATGAATCCAACTCATTTTCAACCTCTTCTCTTGATGTCAACCTAAGACCATCAAAATGGTTCTGTAGTACTCGAAACAAGTGAAAATCAGGAGCAAGGTCAGGAGACTATGGAGGATGATGCAATATTTCCTAACCAAGCTCTTTCAAGAAATTTTTGGTGAGTTGAGACTCCCCTGGTGAGGATGAGCATTATTGTGATGGAAGATGACACCCTTTCTGTTGACTAAGGAGAGTTGCTTTGGTTCAAAGCTGCTTTCAAATGACAAAGTTGTTCACAGTAAAGATTAGCAGTAATTGTTTCGTTGTTGTCTAACAGTTCGTAGTGGACGATTCCTTCCATATCCCACCATACACTCAACATGATCTTCTTTGGATGAAGTCCTCCTCTTGGTTGTTGAACTCTTCTTCCTCCTCGACTGATCCACAATTGGTGGTAAAGGATCCACTTCTCAGCACCTGTAACAAGCCTACCTAAAAGTGGTGCCTGAAGGTGTCACGAGAACAATGATTTACAGCAAGCAACATGGTGTTGCAGGTTTTCTGGAGACAGTTCATGTGTGACCCATTTTCCAACTACTGAAATCTTTCCGATCCTTTTCAGTTGGCGTAGCACGGTTGTACGGGCTATGTTAAATTGTTCTGCAAGTTCCTTAGAGGTAATGGTGGGGTTTTCTGTGACAACAGCTTTCAACACTTCAGAATCAAGTTTTTTGGACAACCCTCTTTTGGCTTGTTTTTCAAACTGAAATCCCCACTTTGGAAATGGGTAAACCATCTCCTGAAACTTCTTTCAGTCACTGCATCATTCCCATAAGTGCTCTGAATAGACTTTGCTGCTGTACTTGCATTGGCACCTTTATGAAACTCAAAGAGTAAAAGATTTCTAATGTGGTCTTTAGATGAGATGGACATGGGTGCAAATATTGTGGGCAATTATAAACAATACCTTGATAATCTGAAAAAATAAGGTATAAATTAGTCATTGTGACATCAAAAATTTATAAGAAGAGGCACAAATTTACTAAATATGATCTGAAACTTTCTTTTAAAAACGTTGGACATTACTTTTTCACCAACCTGATACGATATATAAAATTAATAGGATGAAGGAAATAACATATGTGACCATCTTGATTTATAGATAAATATTTGACAAAATTTAACACCCTCTTAGGATAGATAACACTCTAGGAATAGAAGGAAACTGCCTTAACATAATAAAAAAAAAAAACATATTTGAAAATCACACAGCAACCATCATACTTAATGGTGAAAGAAGAAAAGGTTTTTCTTTTTTTTCTCTAAAAGTAGGAATGAAGGAAGCATACTCACTTTCACCATTTCTATTCAGCCTATTACTGGAAATCCTGGCCCCAGAAATTTGGCAAGTATAAAACCCCATCAAATTGTAAAGAAAGAAATACAACAGTCTCTTATTGCACATGATAAGACCTTAATGTACTAAATTCTAAAAATTACACAGATAAACTGCAAGGACAAATAAATGAATTCAGCAAGTGAGCCAGATACAAAGTCAAGGAACAAAAATAAGTTGCATTTCTATACATAAATAATGAACAATTTGAAGAAGAATGAAGAAAACAGATCTATTTAGAATGGTATAAAAAGTCCATTATAATTCTACATTTCATTTAGAATTATAATGTACATTTCATATAATACAACGCTTAGGAATTAACCAAGAAGGAGAAAGACTTGCAAAATAAAAACTACATAATATTCCTGAAAGAAATTAAAAAGAAATGGAAAGACATCGCATGATCACAGATTAGAAAACTTAATACTGTTAAGATATAAATATAATACTAATAAAAGTGATGTATAGATTTAATGCAATCCCTATCAAATTTCCCAAAGCCCCCTTTTTTTTTTTAATGACATTTTTGCAGAACTAGAAAACACATTCCAAAATTCACATGGAATAACCAGGAATCCCAAATACCTAATGGTCCTTTAAAAAGTAAAAAAAGTAAAAAAGATTGTACCTCCTGATTTGAAAACTCACTATGAAGCTAGAAATGAAAACACTGTGATACTGGTTAATGACGGAATATACACCAGTGGGATAGGATAGAGAGTCCAGAAATTAAGCATTGCATATATTTTCAAATGATGTTGACAAGGATACCAAGACAATTAAATAGGGTTAAGATGTTCTATTCGACAAAAGGTGCTTGCTGGTAAAACAGGATGTCTATGTGTGAGAAAAAAAGAAGTGATGTCGAGCCCTTACCTACATATACTATATACCAAAAAAATTACTAAAATCGATTTTTTACCTAAAGATCTAAAGCTATAAAATTCTTACAAGAAAAGACAGGGCAAAAGCTTTTATGACATTGGATTTAGCAATGATTTCTTGGATATGATACCAAAAGCACAGGCAATAAAAAGAAAAATAGACAAATTGAGCTTTATTAAAATTTTTTAAATGTGTTCATCAAAAGACACTATCAAAAGATAATAGAATGGTAAAAACTGTTTGTAATCATAAATCTCAAAAGGATTTAATATCCAGATAACTCTTAAAATTAAAAAAATATATAAAAGCACCTCATTCAAAAATGGGCAAAGAGATTAAATAGAAATTTCTCAAAAAGAATACAAATAGCCAACAAGCACATGAATAAATGCTCCACATCATTAATGATTATAGAAATTCAAATCAACATTGCAGTAAGATACCACCTTATATCCATTAAAAAGACTACTATTAAACCGGAGGAAAATAACAGAAAATGGCAAGAATGTGGAGAAATTAGAACCCATGTGCACTGTTAATGGAAATGTAAAATGGTAAGCTGCTGTGGAAAACAGTATGGCAGTTCCTCAAAAAATAAAAATAAAAATAGAATTACCAAGTGACCCAGCAATTCCATTTCTTAGTATGAATTCTAAATTATTAAGTATGGGCTCAAGGAGATATTTTTACTTTTATGCTCATTGCAGCATTATTCAAAACAGCTGAAGTATTGAACCAATGCAGCGTGCATCAATTAATTAAAGGGTAAGCAAAATGTGATATGTACAAGAAACAGTGAGATACTATTCGCCCTTTAAAAATAAGGTGATTCTAACACATACTACAGCATGGATGCACCTTGAGGAAATTAAGCTCATTAAAATAATCCAGTCACAAGAAGACCCACGGTATTATCACACTTAGATGAGATATTAAGAGTAGCCTAAGTTACAGAGACAGAAAATAGAGTGGCGGTTGCCAAGAGCTGAGGGGAGGGATTTCGAGAGTTGTTGTTTAACGAGTGTAGCATTTCAGTTTTGTGAGTTGCAAAGTGTTCCGGAGGTGGATGATTGTGATGATTGTGCAACAACGTGTATGCTTAAAGCCACTGAGCTGTACAACTAAAATGGTTAAGGGTCATAAATTTTATGTTAAGTGTATTTTACCACCAAATTGGATATATTTATGTAGAACATTGAATACATAATTCTAGAGTACTAGTTAGCATAAAATTACTTACTATCTCTGCCTTATCTCTACCCTGAGTCTCCAGCATTAAAACAGTCCCAAGTACAGTGTACATGTTAAATAACTATTGTTGAAATAATAGTTTGTATCATTTCTAGTTGTTTAATAAAAATAATTAAGACTATTCTTGTATTTTCTTTTTAAAAACACCTGGTTAATGTTCATCAAAGTAATACTACCTGTAATAAACGTTTGAAAATAAACTCACCTATTTAATAGAAAGATAAAATTATTTAAAGTTAAATAGTCTTTCTTGTTTATTAACCTGTTGTATCTGTATATTTTAAAATTTTTTAAATAAATTATTCAAAATACAACATGCATAATCTTTTTAAATAAAAAAGCAAAATTTTCTTTTCAAAACAAAAATATGAGTATGAAGCACTGAATGACATAAAGTAACAAAATTAAATGTCATTTAAAAGTAAATTACATTTAAAGTGAATACTATATCAAACTAAAAACATTCTGCTCAGTTGAAGAAAAAATCAGCAAAATGAAAAGGGGACCAACCATATGGGAAAACATATTTACCAATGATACCTTGGACAAGGGTTTGATCTCCAAAATATAAAAAAAGACACATACAATTTAAGACCAGGAAGACAAATAATCCAATTAAAAATAGGCAAAGAACCTGAACAGACACTTCTCCAGGGAGGACATACAGAGGGCCCATAGATGTGTGAAAGGATGCTCAACATCTCTAGTCATCAGAGAGATGCAAATTAAAAATACAATGTGGTACCACCTCACACAGGTCAGAATGGCCATCATTATTAAATCAACAAACAACAAATGCTGGCGAGGATGTGAAGAGTAGGAAACCCTAATGCACTGTCGGTGGGAATGCAGACTGATGTAGCCACTGTGGAAAACAGTATGGAATTCTCAGAGAACTATAAATGAAGCTACCTTTTGAACCAGCTATTTCATTACTGGGATTATACTTTAAGAATCTGAAAACACCAATTCAAAAGAATCTATGCACCCCAATGTTCATAGCAGCATTATTTACAACAGCCAAGTGCTGGAAACAGCATAAGTGCCCATCAGTAAATGAGTGGACCAAAAAAAACTGTGCTATATTTACACAATGGAATACTACAGAGCAGAAAGGAAGAAGGAACTCCCACCTTTCTTGACAGCATGGATGGAACTGGAGAGTATTATGCTTAGTGAAATAAGCCAGGTAGTAAAGACAAATACCATATGATCTCACCTATAACAGGAAACTAATGAACACAACAAACAAATGAGCAAAATAAAACCAGAGTCCTAGAAACAAGGAGCAGGCTGACAGTGACCAGTAGGGAGCAGGAAGGGAGAAAGGATAAAAAGAAGGCAAAGGTCTAGTCAAGGAATTAGTATAAATGACCAATGGACATGAACAACAAGGTGGGGATTGACTGTGGGAACGGGAGTAGGGGGTGGGCAGGACAGCGGAGAGAAATGGAGAAAAATTGGGACAACTAGTTGAACAACAATAAAAAATGACAGAAAAAATAAAGTGAATGCATTAAAAACCATATTAACTTAGCAATTAGTTACTAAAGTTTAAATATATCAAATTATATAAAAATCATAAGCCTCTTTATAAAACAAGAAATAAATTTGTCTCTAGAAATACACTGACAACTCAATAATTATATGTAAAAATATGTGCAAAATACAGCATTGCACATATTATGATTGGATCCATTTTACATTGATATTAGACACAGCTTTTTAATCTATTTGGTGATTATTTTGTGTAGTAAAACATATATATCTCAACTCATATGTGTTCTTATTTTCATATATTGTATAACTGCATTGCCTCTTGGATGCATTAGTTCAAGCTGAAACAGAAATATTTCTAATAACTGCACAAAAACAGGTTTAATTTTGCAGTTCTTAGGTGAACCAATCAATAAATGCAAGAATACATTTCATCACAGATAAGCAATACATAGGGTGTTTATATAAGAGAACAAACAAAAATTACAGGATAAACACAAACTATAATGGTTTTGATGGAATACATCTTTCTTCAGAGATAGATAAGCAAGATTAAGAAAATTGGACAAAAACAATGGTAGAAAAAAAATTCATTTCGGGGATTCAGACATTTAGAAACAAATTAGTACAATAAGCAGTATATTTGAAAGTGATCATTGTGCTTTTGTCCAAAGTGTTTTACATCGTGAACTTTACTCTGATGTCCTGGGTTGAATACACTCTTTAATTTCAGGGTCTGACCTTAGACAATTTACTAAATTACTTGGCGCCACCTATGAAATAAACATATTGTAGTATTTCACATGGTTGTGCAGATTAAGTGAACCCTTGCTCAGCATAGTGTCTGGCAAATGGTTATTTCTAAATAAATGTTCATCATTATTTTTTAGTGTTATCAACAGATCAGAAGATGTATCTATGAAAGAGGAGCTAAAAATCAAGAGACAAATGGTTAGGCTATTTAACAAAAGATCAAGTGTAAAGAGAGATAAATGAGATAAAAAGTGATTTAAAATAAACTGTAAATGTAAAAGGATTTAAATTGCTCTCAGCATATTAAAGAGTAGGATTGACACTAGAGAAATTTGCATTTGTGATGCTTTCCCAATGTAGAAAAAAAAAAAATGATGGAGATAAAATTGATGAGAAATGTAAGCATTATGGCTAATAATACAGAAGGGAAAATTAGAGTGCCTAATATACTCAGATCATATCTCATAGTGTTTATCTGTGAAGTTCCAATACATATTTCTCACAATCAGCTCTTTGACAGGGGCAATTTTTCCCTTTTCAAACAAACATTGAAACAGAACATGATTCATGACTCTGCAGTCTCAAGTTCCAGTCTCCACTGCAAGGCTTGCTATACCAGGGATGAAATGTAACCAGAACCATCAAAAGGGGAAATAAAAAAGGCAAGAGAACCAAGTGGGCAAAAAATAGGCATCCTGACTTCCAGCGAAGATGAAGGTGTAGACAGACGCCCTACGTCTCCCTTCACAACTAAGAAGGAACAACCAGAAGTTCCAGAAAATCAAACTGCATGGAAGTCCAACAAACAAAGAAATAAAGAAAAAATAGTTATCCAGACAGGTAGGAGGGGCAGAGTTGGGGTGCAGAGGACACAATGTGGTGACAGCAGCAGCAGCAGCAGCAGCAGCAGCAGCAGCAGCAGGCCAGCAGAAAGCACAGTTACACATTTTAAAGGTCAGGAGGGACACCTGGGGAACGTTCCCAGCTCCTCACCAGAGTGCGCAGCTCATGGTCCCAGCACAAGGGAAAATTAAGCTTCATTACTCCTCACTGTGCAAACCAGTGGGGGTTGGGGTGGACGCAGAAACTGCACATCTCTCAGCAGAGTTCGCTTGTTGAAAGGGCTCTAATGATCCTAGAATGTCCGATGACCCATCCACTCTGGGAAAGACAGCCAGGGCAACTGCTAGAAAGGCACCAGTCCCATATGGAAGTGGGAGAAGTGCCTGGAAAAGGGGAGAATGCTGAGCAAGCATTATTGTTCCCTTTCAGACCCCTCCCCCAAATACAGCACCACAACGTGGTAAAACAGGTTGTTTTGTACTGACAATCCCTAAGGCCCCTCCCCTTACAATGTAACAGGTAGAACAGCTCTACCTAAGCCACAGAGGCAAACATACACAGGAGCCTGTCAAGATGAGGAGACAGAGACATATGGTCCAAAAGAGGGAATGGATCAAGGTTCCAGTGGGAGAACTAAGCGATGAGGAGATATATTGCTAACCTAACAGATGAGGAGGTAGCCAATCTAACAGATGCAGAAATCAAAACACTGGTAATGAAGATGCTCGCAGACTTAACAGATATCCTTAAGTATGGCAAATGCATAAGGGAAGAAGTGAAGGCTATGCTAAGGGAAACGAAGGAAAATCCACACAAAACCAATGGTGAAGGGAAGAAAGTCGGGGTTCAGATCAATGATTTGGAACATAAGGAAGAAAAAAGCAGTCAACCAGTACAGAATGAGGAAACAGTAATTGAAAAAAAAAAAAAAATGAGGAGAGGTTTGGGAACCTCTGGGACAACTTTAAACCTACCAACATCCAAATCATGGGGGTGCCAAAAGGAGAAGACGAACAGCAAGAAGTTAAAAGTTTATGTGAAAAAATAATGGAGGAAGACTCCCCAAATTTTGCAAAGGGAATAGACATACACGTCCATGGAATACGGAGAGTCCTGGGCGAGCTGGACCCAGAGGGGACCATACCAAGACACATCATGATTAAGATGTCAAAGGTGAAAGATAAAGAGAGAATTATAAAAGCAGCAAGAGGGAAGTGGAGAGCTGCCTACAAAGGGATGCCTATAGGACTATCAGCTCATTTCTCAAAAGACACTTTGCAGGCAAGAAGGGACTGGCAAGCAGTATTCAACGTGATGAAAAGCAAGGACCTACAATGAAGATTACTCTATCCAGCAAAGCTATCATTTAGAATGGGAGGGCAGATAAAGTGCCTCCCAGACAAGGTAAAGCTAAGAGTTCATCATCACCAAGACATTATATAAAGACATTATTATATAAAATGTCAAAGGGGCTTACTTAAGAAAAAGAAGATCAAAACTATGAACACTAAAATGACAACAAACTGACAACTATCAACAACTGAATCTGAAAAATAAAACAAAATCCAACTAAGCAAACCAGAATAGAAACAGAATCATAGGTATGGGGATCATGTGGAGGGTTATCAGCTGGGAGGAGGAATGGGGAGAAATGGCAATATGGTGCAGGGATTATTTCGTAGGTACAAAATAGACAGGGAGAAGTTAAGAATAATACAGGAAAGGGTGAAGCCAAAGAACTTATATGCATGACCCATGGACATGAACTAAGGGGGGGGTGAGATTGTTGGAGGGAAGCGGGGTACTGGGCAGATGGGAGCAAAGGGGAAAATTGGAACTACTGTAACATAATCAATAAAATATACCTTAAAAAATAGGCATCCTGAGATGATAAGAGAAATATGTGTTGTCCCTTTTCCAATTGGGAATCCAGAAGCGATGTGAGTGTAACCCAGAAAAGCAATAGATTTTAATTTTATGAAATCTGATTTTTTATTAGTTTCCTTCTCCACAATTTCCTGCCTTCCACTAGTGTGACTGCTTTATCTCAAATGTTTTTCCCCTCTACTAATTGAAAATATGCATGCAGAGGAGAGTTACTAACAACTCTCTGTATCTCACTTACTTCCCATAGGAGAACAGGTTGTGAGTAATTTTCTCTATCTGAAAAATTGTTTACAAAATTTGCATATAAAGCACACGTGGAAAACAATAAACATCAGACATTATCGTTGCTCTTTTTTTGCATATTTGAATTTATTTAAAAATATATTATAAATTAATGATTTTAACTAACAAATGCAAAAAAATTAGATTGTCTTATATAGAAAATATAAACTGATTTATATAATAAAAAATCTTTAGGCATGTACCCAACAAGCTAAAAAGAGTAGTTTTTAATTTCCAGTTTTGTACCTACTACCTGGAATGACAGTTTTCTAAATGACAACTACCTAAATAAAGGAGATATGCCTTTATATATATACACACATACACACATATATATATGTTTATATCTCTATATCTATAAATGTGTATATTTTATACATCAATATAAATATGTAAACAGAATATAAGCTATAAATAGATACTATTGACCTATCTATAGATAATTACAGAGATAATTAAAGACATAAGCAAATGTAGAGATAAAAATAGAGAGATACAGAGAGATATATCCTAAATGAATAGACTTTAAGTGTAAATGAAATGCACTTTTATTTTTCCAGTGAATTATTTTATAAGGGTTTATTTGAAGAATAAATATTATTGGTCCATAGTTTCTCTTGACCAAATGAGAGTGAGTGTGATAATAATTACTACTGTATTATTTTAGATTCCAAGTTGATCTTAGCAGTAATTTTATAGTTAGAAAACTACACTGTCTCTAATGGGTTGCTGAAGCTTTCTTTAACATTGCAACAGAAATGTGTTAAATAGTACCTAGAGGCCTAGTGATTAACATTCAACTATCTTCAGTAAAAGTCAGTTCATTTAGAATTCTACCTCCCTCAATTTCTTAGTTACTCAAACCCATACATGCTATATAGTGATAATTCATGTCTGTAATGACTCCAAGGGACTGCAAACCTGCAGTGTACTTTCTGACTCTTTGAAAAAATAATAAATAACATGTTTGGCACTGAGCTTGTTTTTTTAATGCTCCAAGACTTTTCAAATGGTTAATTCCCATATTCTCTAGAAAATATAATAATTAACCAAGGTTTCTCATACCCCCTATAGCATTCTTGGTAATTAAATTTACTTTATAGAGAATTAATTTGAACTCTGTGGATGGTGGATTCCAGTGTTCTTTTATTTAAAAAAAAAATGCCTTGGGCAGGTTTACTTAAATTTTGCTATGTTGAAAGTTTTCATTTTCACAGTTGTGATATTGATATGCAAGTTGCTGATTTAAGATGTCTGACATGCTGCATTTTCAGTTGTATTGAACTGAAATCATTGCAATTTTGTTTAAAATTTTTAAAAAAGATGCTTAACATCCAACAGGAATGAAAAATGAGTAGAGTTGAAGTTGTTGTTCTACTTGCCATCCTGCAGTATCAGTTCATTCCATAACCACGTGTCAGAGATGATGAAAGCAGGGGGGCCTAACTGAATAAAATCAGACTATTTTATGGCTGGTGTACATTCAAATCATGGACATCAGATGCATGAATTGGGTTCCTGAACTTTTTTGTTTTTTTTCTTAATATCTAAAATAGTGTCATAGAAGTGCTGTGCCTAAAATATATATGTGATAAGAGTTGATAATTTATAACAGCCTATTTAAGTATTGCTAGAGCTAAAAACCATTGCTATAAAATAGGAATAAGTAATTAAATAATTTTGGACTGTATATTAAAAAATCATGCAGTCATAAGTTTAATTTCTACAAGAGATGCAAATAAAAAACAGTCTGAAAAGCGAACCCCGAAGTTTATGGAACAAAACTGATGAAGCATGCATGTAAAGAGAACGAGGATCCCTCTTCTTTTGTCTAGACAATTACATATCTATAATGAGAATCAGGAAGTATTTTTGTTTTGAGGAAAAAACAACTCACGAGTTTCATTATCTGTTGAAATGCCATTTCTGCTCATTATATTTTAAACAATGTAATCACTTTGTGAAACATTTCTTATATGCTCAACAATTAATACACTAACAGTTTTGATGAAGATAGTCATAAACTAGCCTGCAATTACAACAATTGTTTGATTTTAAGAAAACAAAATGATTTCATTTGGCAACGAGTGTCAAGGAAGCACAGAATAATAGTGTATTTAGTTAAATACACAATATGCAAAATATTTCTGTTTTGAATATTGTTGACTTGTGGAAAAATAACCAATTTTTTAAATGCAGATGTCCCCACAATTGTACAATTCTCAATGCAGGCTAATGAAGATTAAGTCAAAGCATATGTTTAAAGGAGTCAAATTATTTTCTTCTTCAGATATAGCTACTTAGACTTTAAAGAAACTATAATTATGTACAAAATCCTTATGCATAATTATTTTATTACAATTTAGTGAAGAAGAAAGTGAAGTAAAAATTGAATAATAGATGTTTGTCTTCTGACGATAATTAAAAATGCTGGTAAAATTCAAGAAATCATTATTCTATATGTTTGGTGGCAAATGGTTTGTGTCATTTAGTTACACTCTAGAATCAATAAATGACATGTTTCAAGGTTCTGTGTTCAATGATTTATCCCTCTTAAAGTGAATGAGTCAAAGTCCCCATTCCTATAAGAGGAAATGATGTAGAGAGATTTTGGCCTCTAGATTAAAAACAAATCTTTCAATATATAGTATGTAATTGTCAAACAATGGAAGGACATTAAGTGGATTTGAGATTGCACCAAATCTAGAAATAAAAAATAATTTGGCCACAAAACAATCAGCTTTTTTTTTTCAAATATAACTAGTGCTATAAAATTAACCAGTTAACTATGTCATCACTTCAGTAGTAGAAGTTTAAATATTTAGGCTCAGCATTGCCTGCTAAAAGCACAAAATCAATAATTTCAAGCTATAGAAAACCATGTTTAGGAGAAAAAAAATACTGCTATGGTATGCAGTGGATTGAAGAAGGTGAGGAAAATCATGCTAGTCTCCAAAGGCATGCTGCTAAATAAAGATGGTAATTAAAACTAATGAAGACCAACACATATTAAGTGGTTAATAAACATTATATAATGAAAAAAACTGAAGCCTTCATGTATTTTACTTTCTATGGAATTTCTCCGCTTTTCTTACTACTTTTTCTTTTCTGAGGTTGGAAGCATAATAATGAAGTGGAGCAAAAACCTAGATGTTAATCCTGCCTGAACATCTGAATAATTTGACAGAATACCCACCTACCTACCTACTCATTTATTTATTTATAGCTTGTTTTTTGTGCTATTTGTGTGTGCGTGTGTGTGTACGCATGCGTGTGTGTGTAGCATTGCCTCATCACCAGAAAATATGGCTTTATACCCTTAGTTCCCCTCTAGTGATTGAATACTTAGAATGATCTTAAAAATATATTTTTAACAATATGTAGAACTATATATTGCCAAAGATGTGTTCCATGTTAATATATTAAGGACACAACTTTGGGAAAACTGCAGCCGCAGTTTAGGTTCCAAAAAGACATCTTCTCCAGGGAGGCAGAATTCACAAATAAAATACATTTTAGAAGAATAGCAATCTCTAAGAAAAAAATTTATGATCAGTTTAATGATTTATAACTGCAGAGATAAGGGTAGAAGTTTGGAAATCAAGGACTACAAGGAAATGAACATGGATCATGGCTACTATAAACAGTGTAAGCTCTGTACACCAAAGACAGTCATGCCTTTAGGGAGTCACTAGTTCATGAGGATCAGAGCCTGTGAATGGGATTAGCACCCGTACACAATAAAAGAGGCCCCAGAGAGACCCCTCGCCTGTTTTACCACATAAGGTTATAATCAGAAGTTGTCCTCATGGCCCTGGAGCTGATCTCTGACCAAAAACCCTGTTCTTGGACCTCTAAGCCTCTAAAGCAGTGAGAAATAGTTTTTTGTTTTTTTTTTTAATAATATATTGATATTTCTTATGGCAGCCAAAATGTAAAAAGATAATCTAAAAACTGGGTTTAATATTCCCACACAGATTTTTAGACACTGAAAAAATGATTGGAATCATGGCAAAGTAGAAAATTCTAGGTCTTCGCTTCTAACTTTTAAACATGAACATTTATTTCTAGACTACTGTCCTCCTGTGGTCTGTAGTCCGGTAAGAAATTAATTATATATTGCAGTAAAGATATGTTGATTCCTGCTACTGGGTTTGTAAGTGATGCCAAATAGCTGTAGCAAGTCCTGTTGAATGCTTGAAACTGAAAAATTACATCAACAAGACTTAGTGGAAATATAGATTTATTTTGCTAAGTCTGAAGCTGCTACACTACTAACTCTGAATACCTTCA